>NC_083861.1:11506770-11816041 GCF_029169275.1 Apis cerana
TAAAATCGTACAGTTCAGACATGATGACATTCTGATGTGGGAGATCATCCTTTAAAGACTTCATATGTTATTTTGCTAACTATATTTTATAAACATAATATATATGCATATGTACATTATTTTTATATTAATTTTATAAATAATTTACATATATATGAATGATTATAATACTTTATATATATATATATATATATATATATATATATTTATATGTATATTAAAGATATAATAAGTTAAATATAATAAGTTAAATAAATTAGTTATATTTTTTATATGATTTTAATTTAATAATAGATAATAAAATTATTTAAATGTAATTAGTATAAAAATTAATTTATAATTTTTATTCATATATTATTCATAAAATATAGAGATAAATATATAAAAGTAAAATTTTGTTTTTTCTTATTTAATCAGTGTTAGTGTTTAGATAAATATTAAATTGATTTCAGAGGTGAATCAACACCTAACTTACCAGTGGATATGCGTCCACTACCTAAAGAACCTGATTCTGATGAACGTAAGAAAAAAACATTAAAAAGCAAAATGAAGGTAAAGGAAAATAAAGATAAACCCAATATCAGTTACCCAACTAACTTTGAACATACAGTTCATGTTGGATTTGATGCTGTTACTGGTGAATTTACGGTAAGTCAATTTATTATTTACAATTTGTTAATATTGTTCAAAATGCACTCGCTTTCTGCTTTGCTATTATATAATGGTACGGAGTATCCAATAAAGTTTATGTATTAATAAATATATTTATATTTCATTACACTACTAGTTGTATAAATTTTTATAAATCCTATAATAATTTTCAATCAGAAAATATTTCTTATTAAATTTTTATATTTATTATTTTTGATAATATAACATTATTAAATTAATATTTATTTCTATACAATATTTAATATTTGTTTTGTAATTCATTGGTTTATTTATTTATTGGGACATTGTATTTTATGAATAAAATCTAAAGAATAAAATTTAAAGATTAAAGATGGAATAAATTATAGCAGTTTAAATTAAATAAAATATTCATTTCATGATAAAATTATTTGTATATTTCAATAAATTAATTTTGCATAAATAATAATGAATATATTTTTGGAAATTAATCTTAATTCATAAAATTTCATAATATTCATAAGATAACATTATAAAAACAACTAGTAATGTATTATTAAATATTAATTAATATAACAAAAATTTTCTTTTTGTAAAATCATATCTCAGATGGATTTTTCGTACCTAAAAAAAATTGAATTTTCATCACTTGTTCACATGTGTATGGACATTGTGGAAAAGTAATTTGGTAATTTGTCTGATGCTTCTTATACCTATTATTTTTTCACATGAAAAACTAACTAAACACGTATTTCTTTCAAGCTGCCATTGAAAGTAAGTAATTTCAAATGACCACAAGAGTAGTTTGTCTGTATTTTTTTTTTTATTATTATATATACACTTAATTTAATTGTTTGTTTTTGTTGCAATCAACAAAATTAAGTTTTTACTTCTTATTTAAAATTTAGAATTTAAAGATTAGAAGCATAGCTGCTTTAATAGATTAATAGATGCTTTAGTCAACGTTGCATTTGATATTATTGCTTTCTTGCAATAATGAAATTTAATATTAATTTGATTGCTTAAGATCTTACTATTTCTTCTACTCTTTCTTCTTAATAAATAAATTCTCAAATATTTTATTTGCATGATAAAAACTCTTAGTTTTAAGAATTTTGAGAATTACATCTTTGTAAATATTATATTCCTATATCAGTTATTTTTTAAAAATTTATGTATAAGATTATTAATGATTACTTTGAAACATAATTTTTGATCTTAGGGGATGCCAGAAGCATGGGCAAGATTGCTTATGTCTAGTAATATTAGTAAACAAGAACAGAAGAAAAATCCACAGGCTGTATTAGATGTATTGAATTGGTATGATAGTAGCAGTAAAGAAACAAAAGGTTCCAAATACATGACAACTACAAAAATGGTTGGAGTGGTTGGTAAGTTAATAATATTGTATAAAAATTAATTTATATTATTAATATCATTATTATAATAAATTTTATAGTATATTAGTAAATTAAAAATGTAATTTTATGCTCAGCTCCTATTGAGAGAGCGAGTAGTCCTAGAAGCATGGGTATAGGTGTTGGAACAGGAGTAGGAAACATTCGTGGTCAAGCAATGTCACAAGCTTCTGGAAGTTCTCATTCTCAACATTCACTCAGCAGGTAAATTTATAAGTATAAATTTTCTATATTCTTTTTTATTTATTTCTACATACTTCTATATATATTTAAATATTCATTGAAAAATAACATTTATAGAGTAAGTAGCAGTAGTCCAAGTAGTACACCAACAGATGCTTGTGCAACTAGTTCTGAACAGGAAGATGAACCACCACCACCACCAATTTCTGCTAGACCGGAACGTACGAAATCAATTGTAAGTTATTTTTGTAAACTGTTAAAAATAAAAAATTATTTAAATATAAATATTAAATTAGAGAATAAAATTTTTTATAACAGTACACAAAGCCAATAGAAGAAGAGCCGCCACCACCATTAACTACTACATTAGGATCACCTCAACGAAATGGTACACCTCAACAGCCACACCAATCACAATTGGATAGAAATAAAAATCAAGCTACTCCTACATCGACAACAACTGATCAAACAAGACCAGCACAAAGTGATAAAGCTAGAAAGAAAAAAATGTCAGATGATGAAATATTAGAAAAATTAAGAACAATTGTAAGTGTAGGTGATCCAAATAGAAAATATACAAAAATGGAAAAAATAGGACAAGGGTAAGTTACATATAAAATATAACTTTTATTTTTTTAACAAATTTTTTCTTGATTTTCATTATTATATATTTATAACGTTATTTTTTTTAGTGCTTCGGGAACAGTATATACAGCAATTGAAACATCAACAGGTATGGAAGTTGCAATAAAACAAATGAACCTTTCACAACAACCAAAGAAGGAATTAATAATAAATGAAATATTAGTTATGCGGGAGAATAAACATCCAAATGTTGTAAATTATTTGGATAGTTATCTCGTAGGAGAAGAATTATGGGTCGTTATGGAATATTTACCTGGTGGTAGTTTAACAGATGTTGTAACTGAAACTTGTATGGATGAGGGTCAAATAGCAGCAGTGTGTAGAGAAGTCCTACAAGCTTTGGAGTTCCTTCATTGTAATCAAGTTATACATAGGGATATTAAATCTGATAATATCTTACTTGGACTAGATGGTGGAGTGAAGTTAACAGATTTTGGATTTTGTGCACAAATTTCACCAGAGCAAAGTAAACGAACTACAATGGTTGGTACACCATATTGGATGGCACCAGAAGTAGTTACAAGAAAGCAATATGGTCCAAAGGTAAAAAAAATGTGTGTGTGTATGCGCGCGCGTGTGTAAAAATAAGATATATTTATTATATTATCATACATTATTTAAAGGTGGATATTTGGTCATTGGGTATAATGGCTATTGAAATGATAGAAGGAGAACCACCATATTTGAATGAAAATCCATTAAGAGCATTATATTTAATTGCAACAAATGGAAAACCAGAAATTAAAGAAAAAGATAAATTATCAGGAATTTTCCAAGATTTTTTGGATCAATGTTTAGAAGTTGAAGTGGAAAAACGATCAGCCGCTTCAGAATTACTCAAGGTAATTTTAATAATATGTTAAAAAAATGAAATATATTTAATATACATCAAATTTAAATAATAATCATATGAAATAAATTTTAATAAAAATTGTAATTTTACAACAAATTGCAGCATCCTTTCTTGAAATTAGCAAGGCCTCTTGCTTCCTTAACACCTTTGATAATGGCAGCAAAGGAAGCTGCTAAAGGTAATTAAAAGAGTGGTATATGTGATCATATAACATGATCACAAAGATATAATTTTACAAATAATGAAAAATAATGAATCACCCTCCCAAAATGGAACGGCACAATAATTCAATAATATATAATAAATAATGAATAAACATATATAAATATATAAATATATATACATATATATATATATATGTATATGTATATATATATATATATATATATATATATACATATATACATACATATATATATATAGATCATAGATAGATAGAACTTATCCGATACCTTGAAAAGTATCGAGAAATGATTTCAAAGTTTTTAAATTGCTCGATTCTCGCATGTTATGCGGGAGAGGAAATAAAGTTAAATCAGAAGAACTGTGAACGATCTGACGGCAGAAATCTTGTATTCCTCGATGGGTATTTATTAGTTACTAAGAGTTAAACATTTTATTTAAATAGTCTTCAAAATAAATTGTATGTGTGGGTTGTTGCCTGAAAAACTCTTGTACTAATATTGAAGGTCATCGAGGATTTTCAAGCGACTGTCAGTTATTTTCTAAAGATATAAAAGTATTACTGACTCTAAAATTGAAGATCAGAGTTAGCTACAAACATACATTATTTATAGCAAAAACCTTATTAGATAATACCATAAAAAAATGTGAACAAGTACATAGGACCTATTCTAATACATTATTATGGTTTAACAAGAAATTGTAGAAAAAAGAAATTGGTCTTCGTGTCAGATTTATATTTTTTGAATGAAGTTATGGAGAGCAGAGCAATATGTTTTCAGTCTTTGGTCTGTCAGTATGACGTAGATGTATAAGCGATAGCCTAACTTGTTTTAAACGTTCTCAAGAATCACGTTCTTGTCATTGGATGTTAGCAAATTTCATTATGTTATATTAAATTGAATTTTAATAGATTTTTTTTAATATTTGGACACTGCAATTTTTGTATTATGTTAATGTGTATATAGTATAGAAAATTAATTTCATATATATAATGAAATTTATAATAAATTTAATACATGCAATTTTTATTTAAAATTATTCATTTATAATTGTAAAATAAAATATAAGTACTTTTTCTCATTTGCATCGCTGACGGGACACGTTGAGATATTGACCTTGTTACTAAAATATGTTAGATATAAGAACATCTTTCTATGGACAAATGTCCAATTACGTGTGTTCTTCAATACAGGTCAAATATAAGTTGTCTTTAACGTGTCTTACAAAAAGTGAACGGATGATCGATGAAATTTTAAAACAAGGTTCAGATATAGGAACATTTTGTGACACTATAAAGTGCCTGTCTTGTCATGTTTAGAGACGTGAAAAACTCGCGCTAGATTCCTTATAATCTTGAACCATCAACCAGAATAATTTAATATTTTGTTTAATACAGACACAAACATACAGATCAATAAAAAATATATAAATTTACGTTGACAATTATATAAGACAAGGTTTCTAAATGGTTGTACTACATTAAACATAATGATTAATGTCTTTCCTAATTGTATTATATCTTAAACATATACTACTGAAAATGAAACCTTGAATACTTTTAGTTTAAGAAACACATTTTCAAATTTGTTATTTTTATTCATTGCATTTTCATTACATATAGGAATTTATCGTAAACTAAAGCTAAAAAACGCCACGTAAAAATATAATAGATATTGAAGAAATTAAGAATATATTACATAATATGAAACAAAAAAAGAAAAAAACATACATTATTTGGTAATGAACTATCGTATATGTAATATTATATTTATTATTTACTGGGTTTATTATTTTCATAATATTAAAAAGCCCGATTAATTTTTTTATATCAATAATGTCTAATTATACTTGACAGACGAAGCAGCTCAGTTCGTATCGCGCTTACGCCTAAATTTGGAGTTATATGCTGAAAGAATTTTATCTAAAGAATCAGGGATAATAATATATAATCACATGAAATTTGTTTCAGTATTCTATAAGAATGGACTCTTGCACTATTTTGTTTCAGTATCAACTCCAAATTATTTAGGATTTGTAAGCAATGATAGGAGGTATAGAGAACAAAAAAAAAATAATTGTGCACGTCTAGTATTAATAAACAGTTTCTGTAAAAAAAAAAAAAAAAAAGAAAAAGGAAAAAAAAAAAAGAAAAAATATGCGATTCAGGGTCAAAATTGACGTTAACTCGATCAGAAATACTGAACGAGGTCCTGCATTTTCACAAATATCTTTAAAAAAAAAAAAAAAAAAAAGTAACGTCCATTTTATGTCATTATATTACTACGGCAGTTATTAAGCGTATTTCAGCTACAAATGGCTATCTATAAGATTTATTTTTATTCGCAAATCAAGACAAATTAGATGCAAAATTTACTTATTTATGTTTATAAAAAAATTATGTAAACAAATAATTAGAAATGTGGATATTTTAAATATTTGTGATATTTTAATGAACTTTTTTTTAGTGATCAAAAGTACAAAATTGTATTAATATACCTTGTTGTAATAAAAGCAAGTATTACTTATAAAATTCAAGCTATCTTTATTATTTTAATGTATTAAAAACAATATAATATTTTATTATACATAAAAATAATAATAAATGTTTTGCATCTACATCTTGATTAGTGTTCTAAGTGCATTTATGTATTCTTATAAGAAATGTATTATTGTCAGTTTAAAACTATGAAATAGGTTCCTATATACCAATCAAATATGTATATGTTTTCAATATTTTTTTTATGATGTTTTTGAAAATGCTTTGAGATCTCAATTATAAAACAAATCAGGCCTAGCAATGAAGCCGTTAATTTATTCATATGTCACTAAAGATTTTGGCTTCAAAGTTTTAATAAGAATTCTGTACCTCTATTTATATGAAATTGGCATCTATTATCTAATGAATATATTTGGTAAAAATCTGGTTTCTCAGGAAAACTACTAATACTTAACAGTGTCGAATTTAAAAATGAAAGAAAGCAGCAAATGGATAATGAATTATTGTAAAAATTATGCCTAGAATTTGCGTATATATTATACTGTAATACCTTTTAGTTTGTTTTGAAACGTTAAAATATAAGGAAACATTTTATAACAAAATATTTTTCTTTTTTAAATGAAATCCTTCCTTTCATTTTAATATTAAATAGTAAAATATTGTTTTAATAAATATAGAATTAAGAAATAATTTTTTTTAATATTAAAGGATTGTGTCAGAAATAATTACGCAAAATAAAGTTATTATATAATTATTATTTTTATATATTATATCCATTATATGTAACATGAAAAAATAACAGAATGTTTTTATAAATTATTTTGTTTTGCTTTTTAAATGTTTTATATTAATTTATGAATTTTTATATTTTATACACACTAAATGTAATATTTTAGATTTTCATTTAGAGTGTATGTACAGATTTGAATTTATTCTAAGAGATTATAATATAAATATTTACTTAACTTTATCATTATAAATATACATTTTGTATAATAATCTAACAAATGGAATTAAATTCAGAATCTATGATGCATAAATAAAATATAGAATATATGTATTAAAATAACATGTATATGCTGATATTCATAATTTAAAATATTAAATAAAAAATATAATTTTTGTTTTTTCTTACAGAATAAAAAATAAAAAATGGATAAAATTTTTTAAACATTTTCAAAAATTTTGAGAAAGATAGTGTTTTACTAGTTTTATGATGTGATCTTCTTCTCTTCTCCTGCTGGATGGAAGTTTATAGATGCTGAATTGATGCAAAATCGCTTCCTTGTAGGTTTTGGTCCATCATTAAATACATGTCCCAAATGTGCACCACACTTTGAACAGGTCACCTCGGTCCGCACCATATCTGGGTTTGCGATCAGCAGTAGTAGATTTCCACCAACTGTCAATGGTGAGAGTGAAGTGGTGGTAGCGGGGCAATAGGAAGACAAAGGAAATAGAATTATAGAGTGTGATTAAACGCAGACCAACACCTTTGTTTATGCACTCTAAATGTTTTCCAGTTATAGCAGCATCAAAAAGAGTAAACTAATATTAATAAAAGCAACAGGATGATTGCAATAAAAATTAAAATCAAACCTAAATAACCTAAATAAATTTCAAAGAAAATAAAAATTTTAATTAAAAATAAATATATATTTTATCAATTCTATATTCTAAGTAATATAAGAAATAGCTACATTCTAATTAATACCCATAATCTCGTTCCTTGTTTCATTCATCCATCGAAGTTCTCTCCAAATTTCTTCTTGAATCTAACTGCCTTGGTATTGTATCACAAAATTCAAAAATATATTAAAATAATCTTGAGAAATATTTGCCTCATTAATTAGATTTATATTTAGATAGATAATATATTTTTATAATACTATTTAATAAAAAGCATTTTTATTTAATTATCACATTAAAATACAGGTATTTACACATTACACTTATTGCTTTTACATATTATTATTACAATCTTTATATTTGTAAATACCATATAGCTACCATTTTAATAACTAATTACTTCAATAACTAAATATTAAAACCACAATCTACTTAATATTGCATATCATACATTTTTACTTGTCCATATATTTTTACACAAAAAATAAAATTTAATATATTTAATAAATATGTAAATTATTTAATAATTAAAATAAAATTATAAAAAATAATTTTAACATAAATTTAAAAATTTCTATGTAATTTTTAAATAAACAAATAATTTAACAAAAAAAAAGTTTTTAATATAGAATAAATCCATAATTATAATTAATTGAGTTATTATAATATATATAATATAACTGAGTAGGAGATGATTTATAATATATATAAAATTAAAAAAGATTTAATAAATTTTTCGTTTATTCTTAATTTTTGAAGTTTTTAAAATTAAAAATTAAATTGACTTTAAAAACTGTCTCTATCCAAAAAAATATTAATTAGTTTTCATAAAATTTTGACAAATAATTAGATATATATATATTTCTTAAAAGTATTTTGTGATGGATTTGTTATGGAATAAAATAAATTAATTCGTTAAATAGTCAGATTTTATATAGTCAGATTTTTTTTTATTTTTATTTATGATATATTAAAAAATTTAGTAAATAATATTTTCAGAATTTGAAAAAAATTAAAAATTACTAAAAACGATTACAATTCGATCATTTTTAATTCATCGAATTATGTATGTATTATTTTCAATTACATTTGTAATACAATAAAAAATGAATAATTTACATAAACATTTTATAATCTTTTTTATCAAATGTTTATAAACATTAATTTAAATAGAGGGAATTTTCAAAATCAATTTTCTTAAAAACAAAACATAAAATGAAAAAATGTTATATCAAATTTTTTTCTTATTGCATATAAAACGTCCTACTTGGTTATATTAATTATTAATTCATCCATATAAAATATAATCTAATCTAAACTTCAATTTTATGATATATAATAATTTTATTAAAATCTCAATTATATATAGCAAAGCTAAATAAAAAAATATATGATTAAATAGCAAAAAGTTAATTTATTTTTTTTTACATATAAAAATAAAATACAGAGAAAATGATTTTTAATGCATAATTTTAGATTATACTAGATGATGTAAGTCTAACACAAATCACACTCTAAGCATTAACATGCAAGGAAAAGGATAAAAGGAATGCCTTTTATATATTAAAAAATCATAATTTTAATAAAAATTAAATAATAATAACATTATAAGTATACGAGTATACAAGTTATTCTTATAAATTAAAAATATATAAACATTTGTAATAAAAATCTAATAATATTGATAAAATTTTTTGCATAAAAAATGTAATTGATAATTGTATTGTATATTTTAAAATAATATATTATTTTATATCAAATATAAAATTTGTTTAAAGATTTAATAAAATTAAGTGATATACATGGAAGGCTTAAGGATAGAAGAACTAAAAGTATAGGAAAGGTTTTGTGATAGAGTGAATGTGAGAAAAAATTAAGAATATTTAAGAATGGTAAACAGATAAAACTCCAAAGTGTGATAATGTACAATTTATGATAATGTATAGTATTATCATGTAAAAATTAAATTTCATAATACAGAGTTTATCTATGTACCATTTAAGCAGATATTTTTAATTAATGTAATGATGATAATGATGATAATGCATAATATCTAATACTATGTTATTATATTAAAAATCCGAGCATAATTCTAAAAAAATTATCAGTAAGTTAAAAATTTCATATATACACTTACCATGTGAAGTATCTTTGGTTAGCTTGACTCGTCCCTGATCTAATACTTCATTGAATGCAGGCCAACCACAACCACTGTCGTACTTTGTATCAGAAGAAAACAACTCTTGATCACAAATTATACAGGTGTATGTGCCTTTTTCATAGAATTTGTTGTAGCAACCAGAAAAAGGTCTATATAAGGGAACAAAAAAAGTTGAAAGCATCAAGAAGCATGTATACTAGGAAGTTAATTATGAAGATCTATACTTTATTTTTAAACCACTCGGTCATGACGCAAAGTCAAGCCAACACATGCTCTTGAAAAAGTTATTTTAGTCTCACATCACCTAAAAGTAAACCAGTTTCCACCATACGGACAATATTTTTGGAAAATTGTATCATATAAATGTTGTAATTTATTTTTTTGCGATTAAAATTTCAATAATATAACATTGTTAGTTAAAAATTATATATAAAGAAAAAATCAATAAATCAAATTTATTTATCATAACATTTATTATAACAAGCCTGAAAAATTTTAAAGTAAAAAAGTCATGAAGATATACTATTAATGGATTATATATTATATACATGAAAATAAAATAATCTATAATTAAATTTTGATTTAAAAATTTTGAATCTTGCAAATTATTGTTTACATACATACTATCGTATATAACGATATCAAAATATTCATATTATAGAAAATAATTACAACAAATTTTCCAATAATAGCAAAAATTAATACAAATATGTGGTTTATAAAATAAATAAGGATAATTTGATTCACAATATAATTTTATAATAAATAAATTAAATTTCCATCACACGTACCTCTCTGTACCCTTTTCCTGTGTGACGTGCCATTGTAGCGGCGTCAAACGTTTTTTTAATTCTTCTTTATCGATTTCCACAGTCATTTTCCTAATTGAGCCTTAAAATAAGTTAAAAAAAAATGCAATAATAACAATTTTAATAACACAAAAAAAGAACGCGGGCAGCTTGCCGCGCTTTCCTCGCAACTATGCAACTATACACCAAGAGAACAGAAACGGCACTGCTGCCTACTCCTTTGAAGCATGGATGATCAGATTTCGTGACCTTGAGTCAACCAATCAGCTTCTTTGGCAAATAGATTTGATAATTATGCTTTCGCAGTTACACGTGACTTCTATATGGAAAAACTAAAATGATGTGATCTAGATATACAAATTTATGGATTTTTATTTTTGGATAAATAAAAAGAGAGAAAATATAAAAATTCATTTATATATCGATTATTCAAAAATTAATAAAGCATTAATTATTTAACAATCCATATAACAAGTATCTATAAATAATATATAATATGATATAAATAAAACATACAATTTTCTATCAATTTTTATAATTTAATAGATTTATATTATTTTATAATATATTAACAATAAAATAAAATATATATCTCATATTTTAAAAATCTATATATTAATTGATCATACTATTTATAAATTTTATAATTTTTAGAAAATTTGAAGATAAAATATACGATAGACTTTTTTAGATTTTATTAAGTTTTAAAATTTTCCAAAAAAATGAAATTATTTGTTTATTATTATTATTTATTATTATTATTATTATTATTATTATAAATCCAAGTGGATTATAATAGAGTAAACAATTAAATACAAAATACATGACATGTATTAATATTTTAATTAGATAGGTAAATATTATAAATAATATTATAATTGTGACAGTGCTTAAAATGTAATTATTGAATAATAAACAATAAAAAAAGATAATTAAAAATTATAATTATTAATAATATATTTTCTAAAGATTAATTATTTATAAATATATTTATATTAATTGTATGTTATATAGAAAAATATTTAAAAATAAGTACATTTTATTATATTATATTTTATATTCATCATTAATCAATCATTAATCAAATATCATTAAATTTAAAATATTGGTTCAATATATGAAAAAGATAAATAAAAAAATTTTTATTATAATAAATTTGTATATATTTTTAATCTTAACAAAAAATAAAACAAAAAATAGAAAAAAAAATTAAGAGATATAAGGATTAAGAGATATGATTAAAAAAAAATCTTAAAATATAAGTAAAATTTTTGCATTTTAATTTCAATAACAAATTTAAATAATTTAACAAAATTATTAATACGAATTATAATTATTAATGCGAAATAAGAAGTATTTAAAATTAATAAACTAAAGTAATTAAAATAATTATTAATTTGTTATTAATGTTGTTATTAATTTTTAGAATACGCATTTTAGAATCATTCATATTTAATTTATTTATTTCTTTAATTTTAAGGAATGAAAATTTATTTTAGAATTTATTGAACTTAATTTATATAAATCAAAATTTCGAAACATATGAATTATATATTGTTATATATTATTATTAGATATGTATTAGATATGTTATTATTATTATTAGATATGTATACATATATACACATTTTATACAGAAATATATTTTTTATACAGTTTAATATTTTCGTAATATTAAAAATATAAATGATTCTTGGCACATTTTTTAACTAATATAAATTCTTAAAATTTTTGATACATGAAAAAGAATTAACCTCTTAATAAATAAATATATAAATAATATTTTTTTAAATAAAAAAAATTAATACAAATTATTCATCTTAAATATAAGAATTAAATATATAACTTACTATATTATTCTTTCAATATCAATATATATAGAAAATAAGGAATTTTTTATTCAAACTAACCTCATAAAAATATTAAATTTAATTAATGTTTAAACAATATTTATAAATATAAATTTAATTACAAAAATGTAATACGAACCTCCTCGGAACATTAAATTTGGCGTAAATACTATTAAATGTTGTAAACGTGTTGACAAATTTCTATAAATGGTATTCATTATTGAAATATTTAAAAATTTCAATAATAATATGTAATGTTTTACATAAGTACCTATGACTTATTTTTAATTCAAAACTATCCTATTTATTGAAATGTCGTATATAAACAAATATCATATAAAAACTATTATACTACCAATGCTAGATCATTGTTGTATTCCGTTGCATAAGTACACTTCTTATTGTTTACATAATCCACTTGAAAACATTTTATGAATGAAGTCTAATTATTTATCCTTTTCTTTTTCACTGTTTTGAAATAAGAAGAAATTATAATTGAAGTTAGCGATGTATCTTTTTAGAACACACTATTGTTCGTATTTTTTGACCAATGGTAAAGTCTCATGTGTAGTGTGTCTATGTTCTTATAGTGATCTCGACGCGGCAATCTCGGCGTCCGACCTAAGTTAAAGTGATTTTTAGGCGCAACTTTCAATAAATATGTTGTGCTAGTATCGCGAAAGCAAAGAACGATGAGCTTCTCTAGTGATGAAGTCAATTTCTTGGTTTACCGATACCTTCAAGAATCTGGTATGTTTTTAGAGTAATTCATAACCTTTCTTTAAATAATTTAGGCAAATTTCGTATTCCTATTGTTTATATACATCTATCATATTTATATGATATATATATATATTTTTTTATAATAATAATTATCATTAATAAAATTTTATTAGTTAATAACATATTATAAAATATAGATTAAATATTATTGAAAGAGGTTATTTGAGAATAAATATAAGCATTTAATTATTAAATATATTTTTTAAACTTATTGTGTATAAATTATTTTATAAATTATACAAGAATTGTAATTTAGATTGTATATTTTCTTCAAGGATTTCAACATTCTGCATATACATTTGGTATAGAATCACATATATCACAAAGTAATATAAATGGAGCATTAGTACCACCTGCAGCACTTTTATCAATTCTACAAAAAGGACTTCAATATACAGAAGCAGAGATATCAATAGGTGAAGATGGAACTGAACAAAGAATGGTAGAATCTCTTTCTCTTATTGATGCTGTTATGCCAGATGTTGTGGCATCAAGGCAAAATCAAATTAATCAACAAAAACAACAAGTGAAAACAGAAGTCCAAGACACAAATGGAGAAGAAGGTAATTTTATTTATTATAACAATTTTTATAACAATGTGTTATATAATTCATTAAATCAAGAATTATTTTATTATCCTGGTACACCCTGGTCTATAAAAATATTTAAATTTAATAGACCTCCTTATTAAACCAGGTATATTAATGGACTGCTTTAGTTGTCGGATTGTTATGAGCTAATATTTTTTGTTATAACAGTTAAATCAAAATATGTTAATATATTTATATATTATATATATTTTTTATTTCTTTAGTAAATTTTTTGTTAATGTTAAAATATATACTGATATAGCAAAATAAAGCTCATTTTTAAAATTATAACATGTCCGTAAACTAGGAGCAAACAATTATATTATTAATATATATGTAATCTGGAATAAAGAATTAAAATTTTAGAAATTAATTATTTGCAAATTAATTCAATAATAATGATTAATTTGATAACATCAAAATAACAAAAATAATAATCCAAATATAAAATAATATGAAGATAAATGTTATTAAATATTAAGATTTTAATATTAACATTTTTTAAATACTTTCTTTATTTCTTTATTTTAAATTACATATATAATTATAAAAAGGAAAGGAAAATTTCTATTTAATAATTGTTATTAATTTATAATTTATTTTCAGTTGTTACTTCCAATGAAGGTGTAGGCACAAATGAAAGAGGAGGAGATAGAACAGAAATGGAAGTAGATGAACAACAACAAGGTTCAGGCAGAGGAACTAATGCTAGCGCTGTTGAAATTCCAGACACTAAAGCTACAATATTACGTGGTCATGAATCAGAAGTTTTCATATGTGCATGGAATCCAACAACTGATCTTTTAGCTTCTGGTTCAGGGGATAGTACAGCTCGTATCTGGGATATGTCTGGTAGTTCTCAGGCTCCAAATCAACTTGTTCTTCGTCATTGTATACAAAAGGGTGGTACAGAAGTACCAAGCAACAAAGATGTTACTTCATTAGATTGGAAGGTAAAATTATTTTTTTTAAGTTACAAAATCAAAAAAAAAAAAAAAAAAATAAAATAAAATTTATTTTATATTTCAGTGTGATGGTACTTTATTGGCTACAGGAAGTTATGATGGTTATGCACGGATTTGGAAGACAGATGGCAAATTAGCATCTACATTAGGTCAACATAAGGGTCCAATTTTTGCATTAAAGTGGAACAAACGTGGAAATTATATATTAAGTGCTGGAGTTGATAAAACAACAATCATATGGGATGCAGAAAGTGGACAATGTACTCAACAGTTTAGTTTTCATTGTGCACCTGCCTTAGATGTTGATTGGCAAACAAATACATCATTTGCTAGTTGTTCCACTGACCAATGTATTCATGTATGTAAACTTAATGTTGATAAACCAATCAAAAGCTTCCAAGGTCATACGGTATGTATATAGAAATATAATTATATTTTTTAGTTTATAACTAAATATTTATTTTTTAAAACATAAAGAGTTTCTTTTTTCTTTAATTACAGAATGAAGTTAATGCTATAAAATGGGATCCTCAAGGCAATTTATTGGCTAGTTGTTCAGATGATATGAGTCTTAAAATTTGGTCTATGAAACAAGATACATGGGTACATGATTTACAAGCTCATAGCAAAGAAATATATACTATTAAATGGTCCCCAACTGGACCTGGAACCCATAATCCAAATATGAATTTAACGTTAGCTAGTGCATCATTCGATTCTACTGTAAGATTATGGGATGTTGAAAGAGGTGCATGTATACACAGACTTACAAAACACACAGAACCAGTGTATAGCGTAGCATTTAGTCCAGATGGCAAATTTCTTGCTAGTGGAAGTTTTGATAAATGTGTTCATATTTGGTCTACTCAGGTAAAATAATAATATTTTTCTTCTACTTGTCATTAAGAAATTATATATATTTCATTATATATAATTTATATTTATATTTATATTTCATTATATATTTAATTGTGTAGAACGGTCAATTGGTGCATAGTTACCAAGGTACTGGAGGAATTTTTGAAGTATGTTGGAATAGCCGAGGTGACAAAGTTGGTGCTTCTGCATCTGATGGGAGTGTATTTGTTCTTGATCTTCGTAAAATGTGATTGCAATTAAATAATAGATTATACTTCATTTCTTGGACTTATTATGATTCTAAGTTACCTTCAATATTTCTCACTTTATTTTTGTTTAATTCTTCATTCAAAATATTAGCCACATTTTATACTTACTTCACTTTATTTGTTTGTGCTTGTTGGATATAACTTCATAGAATATTAATTATTTATATATAGATAAAAATGATTCGACGATTTATGAGTTAAATAAAATTTAAACATAAATGCAAATTAAAAAAAATGTGGCTTTTTATAGATTATTTTCTTAAGATTATTCTGTTGAAGAGGTTTATAAAAAGTATTGTACATTAAATATTTTCAATGATACTCTGTACAATTTGAAAAAGTTTGACAGATATATTTCAGAGAAAAATACTATTTTCATTCACTGTAAGTGAATGAAATAATGTTGTAATTTTAATTATAATATTAAGCATTATGTGAACATCGATAATAATAAGAAATAAAATAAATCTTTTTAAAAAAATAGTATAATTAAATGATTTATTTTTCTTATACCATTGAATGAAGAGGTACAATTAGATTATACACAAATATAATTTAAATTAAATTTATTTTATTTATATCCAATTATGCATTGAATAATTAACATAAGTCATACAAATAAAAAGAGTTAAAATGAAAATAAATAAATACACAATATTGTACATAGATTTAAAATAAATAAAATCTATTTATATGTTATATATAATTTTTTTGCATAATTACATAGTGAAGATTTTTTTGTACATTTCCTCAATAACAAGATATGCATATAATGCAATATATAAATAATAATAATAAAATTTAATTATAATATTATTTATTTTTTGATATTAATATAAATATCGGAAGAGTTAATT
This sequence comes from Apis cerana, assembly GCF_029169275.1. NCBI lineage: Eukaryota > Metazoa > Arthropoda > Insecta > Hymenoptera > Apidae > Apis > Apis cerana. The sequence continues at coordinate 11,523,954 of NC_083861.1, forward strand.
TTTGTATACTAAGATAATCATAAAAATTGTTTTTGAATATAAGTAATATAAAATTGAATTAATATAAAAAATTGAAGAACGAAATAGAGAGATAAACTAAAATGAAAAAAAAAAATATTTTGCAAAATAGCATAATTTAATTTAAAAAATTTTTTATCGTGATTTTTATACAGTATTATTATTTTTGTAAATATTCATGTGCATGTTACATTTTCATTATAATATAAAGTGTATAAAATCAAAAATAAAATATTTTAATAAGATTTTAATAAAATTTACAAGAATAAATCATATTTCGATGTTTTACATAAGTACAAATTTGATAGAAAAAAACATATTATTATGTCTATTAATTTATGATACTTATGAAAGGAACTATTTACCGATTTTTTTAAAATACACACGTGTAATATATTTCTTTGGTAATAAAATATAATTCATTAGATCATTACTTGATTTTCTTCGAGGATATTAAGACAGAGGATATAAAAATAAAAGACTGCTGATTACAAAGTTATTAACACAAATAAAATAAAAAATAATAAAAAATAATTTACACATATATATTTAAGATATGGAACATTAATTCTTAATTACATTTATTCCTTTCATGACTAAAGTTTGTTGGGAAAAAAAAGTATTTGATCTATATATTTAAATAATTGCATTACATTAAATTTATAGCTATTTGGATCTATTATATTTTGGAAATAGTTTGAAATTATTAGCAAAATATTGCATGATTCAAGAAACTTTACTGTACAATAGATAAATACAATTTTATAATCTTTTTTCATAGTTAATTTCAATTAAAAATTACAATATTTACGTTTTTAAATTATTATTTATAATAAAATAGTTTATAACATTTCTATCATTGTGTTCATAAAACTTAACTCTAATGTGAAAAAACATTTACGTTAAATTACATCCAATATTGGATATAAAATGTCTTCTATATAGATTGTTGGATTGGGCAGACTTTGTGGGATCACAACGCATAATACTGTTTTGTTTCATATACATATTTGCGCTATTGAAAAGGAAGAAATAGAAAAATAAAACATTTAAATTATAACATTAAATTTTAAATATCAATAAGAAAAATTACTTTATATTTTTCATTATTATTTCTATTTTCTTCCCTTTCTGGATGCTACAAAATTAAACTAGTTACGATTAAAATGATTATTAAAATTAAAACGAAAATGAAAAAATAAATACTGTTACATTCTATTTCTTAAATTTTTTGCTTTCTACGAATATATCATGCGCGAATACTAATATTTATTTTACGCTTGACACATGAATAATTTGCATATAATTCATGAATGAAATACGTATTAAATAATGAATTTTGCACGCCACAAAATGTATAGATACATGTTTGTATACATATATATATATAATATATATATATAACCTGAGGAATATGACGAATAATAGATAAACTATATGCAATTCATTAGCTTTAGATAAAAAATCGTAATATAGCGAAAATTGATTGTGAGTGCTCTTCTTGAGTGTCGATTACAGTAAACGTAGCTCATTTGTTTGCGCCTGAAAATTTTAAATTTCATTTACTTCTTTTATGAACAAATTTTAGGAATAAATTTGATTCATAATGAAATTAAATGTTCGCTCGGAATAATTACCCTTCGCGTTTGATCATCTTGTCTTTCTCGAAATGCCGAATCGTCGTTATGGAGCCAATCCTGCAATCTTTCGGAAATTCTTTCTGGTGCCACGTTTCGATCATGATTTTTTCCTTGTTGCTCGAGTACATATTCAAATTCGCTCTTTAGCCTTGAGTCGCCGGTTTTAGACATGTTTCCACCATAAAGGGGTAACGATCTTTTTCCAATCGTTTCCAAAAGACGACGATTAGCATCGATTTGCGCTTGATCCTGTAACGCTTTACGTCTAGCAAGTTCAAGAAGAACTCTTTGCCGTAACACATCCATAGAATTCACGATCGACAATGATCCGATACGTTTTGATTCAAGACGTTTCGTTCGGACTACTGTTGATCCTGGATCGTTTCCCGAGTCGAACATTTCATTCTGAAAATTATAAAATTTTGTTATTAATATTCTAGTACTAATTTTTTCAAAATATAGTTTTGCAACATCCAATTGCAATTTATTTGGACCGATTATACACTATGCAAGAAACGAATGTATTTTTTATATTTATTTTTATAGATCACTTGATTTTTATTTTATTGGGAAATGGAACTGAAATAAAAATTGTAATATTTCTAAAAAGACATCCATCACCAGTTATTAGAATTCGCGTGAGTTAGAAACCTAAAGAATCAATCGTGTTAATGATACAATAACCTACAATTTCGATGAAAAAATTACATCTAAAGTATGTATATTGTAATAATAAGTTATAAATAATTTAGAGTTGATCACCTGTTGGTTATTGTTGTTAGTCCTTTCATATAAGAAAAAAACATCTAAATATATTGCTAAAAAATTCATCTATGATCGTAGAATTGATAAAGTCGAGTGAAAAATATTTTTTCACATTCCTTCTAAATTTGCCCAATATAAATGAGAATTTTAAAACAATTATATTTCAGTTTCAAGAGAATTGTGCATAATGTCGTAATAATAAGTGAAGATTTTTTTATGAATATTGAAACACTTCACAAAGGATGTTCGTGGATATTTGACGCGAAAGATGGAACAATTACGCCGACTATAGTACCATGCTTTTGAGTAAAGAACAGAATTTGATTATCGTGGACAATATTACGGTTGAAGTGATGGAAAAAAAAAAAGGTCATTATGAATTAGAATTAAAGTGGATCGATTGCATATGCACGTATGTGAAACAAGAAAAAAAAAAGAAAGAAATCAACGCAACGTTGCGCAGTTTTCTCTAGCCTACTACCACGCAATATTTTTCTGGTTTTATTGTCAGTTTTATGGAACATACTCGCTCAAGAATATGAGCAAAAAGAGGCGCGTACTAAAAGAGTAGGCCACGTAAGTACACACTTATGCGCATGTATGGTTAACACGAAACGTTCTGCGTTCACTCATACTTCGAATTTCATGCGTTTTCTCGCTTTTCATCCTAATTTACATTCTATTATAAAAAAATATGTTGATAAATTTTATAATCACAATGTTCATTTTTTTAAGTAAAAACAGTTCCATCAATTCCATAAAAATTAAATCCCCCCCCCCCTCCCTCTTTCTCTCTCTTTCTCTCTCAGCAACTATTTACTTTTCATTTCGCGCATATATCGCTCCGTTCCAAACATTCTTGACATAAATTCTATCACTTCCACAATATGGACGTTAATTAAGAGCATTTCGCGAGATTGTGTTCCCATGACTTGTTCCCGGCAACGATCGCTGTCCCTGACAATGAAATCGTTTTAATTAAACGCACCGAATAGGAAGAATAGAAAGAAAAATATCTCGAGAAATGCAAACGCGCCATTCATATGCCTCGTTCAACTTCCTTGAATTATTTCTGTCTTTGAATATATATTATATATTAATTTATGCGTATTCGATTGATACTCAAGAAATTATGAGTAGACATTTCTCCAATTATATCTTCAATTACAATTCCTCTTAACGATAATTTAACCATTTGCGTATTATCCTTTACATGTATTATTATACACGTTTTACACCGCGGATAATTTCTCGCGTTTCAGGATAATGATGGTATCGATTGTTTCGGTAACGAAGATATTTCCAATAATCTGTTTATACAAGGTCTCCATAAAATGAAATTCGGGTCTGACGTGTTATAACATTTGATTTTCTCTGTTATGCTACAAGGAATAGATATCCGTTCACGGTATGAATTCAATCCGCGAAGGGATATATTTTAATCGAGTTTAAAGTTCGAATGATTGTTAATAGCAAAGGTGTGTGTGGAGAAACGTCTGCGCTGAATGCGAAACAAGGATGCATGTGGTCGCTCAAGAATTCTTGGTTAGAAATCGCTTGTTACCGATTGAAATTTTTTGCGTATATTTTGCATTTTGAGCAATCGAATAAAAATAGATGGTTAATTAACTCGAAAAAAATTTTCAAAATAAAAAAAATGACATTATTGCTTTCATTTCGATAGTAAATTTTTATGTACATTAAAATAATTTGACGCTTTTTAATGTTTCGATTTATTTCACGATAATTTAACAGTATCATAAAAATTTTATATATGTATATATATTAAAATATAAAAAGCTTATTGTTCGTTTTATCACACGAGCGTATAATATAAAAAATGAAATCGATGGAAATCCGACATATTCAATATTTAAATCCACTTTTTAGGGAAAGTATGTCAACCATGCTTGACATCCTACCGTTTTACTTATATTCATTGACCTTTAGAATTTGAATCCTAGTTTTATTTATACGCGCAGGACTGGTATGAACGAGAAATGCTGGAGAGAATGAAACAAGTGAAAATCAGCGTTGAATGCGATCAATAAGAAAATATGGGCGATGATACGGCAGGTGTTTCATTTTTTAATTCGATAACTCATGTCATCGTAATAACTTGAGAGGAGAGGGGGGAGACGTTATATAGAGACTCATACCTCTAAATCCGGAATTCGGTGATCAACGAGAAGTAAGAGTGGTGGATGATCCCGTGACAATTCTCTTTCGTCGTATGTGTCGTAGGATATGGGATGACATTTAGCCATAGCGACGAACAATAGAGACACTAGCACGCTCATCAACATCATTGTGTTGAGAAACTGGGAACGAGTGTATCTGAAACAAAATGAAAACGACATTTTATTACCCGTTATTGGATTTTTCGGTAAAAAAAGTTTTGTAACGAACATTGTGTACATATTGTGTTTTTATTAAATATTTGTGTTACCTCAGTGACAAGATATTAAAATTATTTTTAATTCTGCATGAAAAACATGAAAAGTAGAAATAACAAAGTTAATTCAATATTTTCTTTGAATTAATTATACTTGCATCAAGATTGTATCGATAAAACGTAGTAAAATTCGTTGTTATTGGCTGTGTGTATATATACATAACGCTAGCTCGAGCGTGCGACTATTTATCGTTTATTGGAGGTTATCCCAGAAATGGGACGTTTCATGGTGGATAATAAACTCATGGAAAGAGAAAAATTGGTGTGGGATATCTGATAAAGGTTAATGGCACCTCCATCAAAAGAGGGTGTCAAAAGGACGAAGACCCTTCGATCGGATGTTATAGAACAAACAGGCGTGGTTGAAAGTAACTTCCATAACCTCGACTTATCCTCATGAAATCAAAGCAAAAAGACAATCAAAAGATTGAGAGAAGACGGAATTGAGTATTAATTCATTGAATAATAAAAGAAGAATAACATTTATTCATAATTATTATAATCGATCCGATTTTTATATAACCTTTTTGGCATTACAATTATTTCCGATTATTATTATATTTTGAATAAATTAATGAATAAAGTTATTTATAAAAGTAATTTCAATTATTAAATTTTGCCCATCATTGGTAGAAAAATCTCTTTCCAAAATTTTAATACGTAAATCGATTCAAGGAATTCAACATGAAAGATTGACGTTTAACTTCATCTAATAAGTTTGAGTGAAAGTCATGGCCAGCATCGAGCGAAAGGGAAAATCGTTGGAAAAAATAGCGATAAAGTGCGCGTAATATTCTGTAAAATATGTATTTCGTAAATTCAAAAAAGGATCTAAGTAAATTTTCTCATCATTATTTCGTTATTTAAACATAGGCACTATAATGAAATTATTTTATTAAATTACACTAGTGTATGTAAATCACATGCATTAATTATCAATTGATCCTATTTCGATATTTCAATCCTATTTATGACAAATGATAGTGGAAAGTCGCATAATTCGTTATTATGTTATATTTTATCATTTCAAATATAATTGTTATTATGTTTTCAAAAAAAAAAAGCAACAAAGATAATCTTTAAGAATTGTGTTCGTTTGTAGGATTTGGTGATATCATATTTGAGGATTTTTGGAATTGGAAGAAGGGAGGAAATAGGATGACAGTGTTTATGGTGTAAATGACATAGCTATGCTCGATTTAACGTGACGCATGTTGAGATTAAATGGAAAGGTGAAAGGACTGTGAAATATTTGTGTAGGTCTTAATATACGAATTCTTATATTCTTATATTTTTCAATTCTCTGAAAAGATGAATTAATAATTTTTACATACGATTTTCAAGTCAATTTATAACCTAAATATATAAAATATTATAAAATGTTTTCAATCGAGTCCAAATTGCGTTTTCAATTGGTTTCTTCAATTTTTTTTTTTTCGATAGAGGAATCTGGCTTTTCAGATTTTCAGAAATATATATAGCCATTGAGACCAATTTACATCTGTCGAGGAATTAAAAGGTATAGCTTTACAATTTTACTTTTAGCTATCAATTTTACTTTTGTGAAACTCGATACGTTCATATTTTTCTTGTTCGTAACTTTCGTGGTCGATCTTTCGATCAAAAACATTTTATTCACATATAGTATCACACATATTCGAATAATAGGAGCTAACGGAGATTTAATTTTTAGTATACAATATTACTTTTTATTGTAATTTATTATTTTATAAAAATATATGTAAAAATATAATTAAATATATAAAAAAAATTAACATTGCGTTTAATTAATATAAAATAAAAAAGAAAATACGTAATAATAGATATATAAAAAATATATAAATATATAAATATACAAATTTGAATTCTTAAATAACTGTGGTGGATATAAAAAAACAAAAAAGTTGTAGCAGGTGATTAATTTAAAAAGCGCTTCGAATTTGATAAATATACCATAAACTGGATTTTGAGAATTCGAAATAATATTTCAAAGAAACGGATGTTAAGGAAAAAATGCTTATTAAAAAAAAGAAATTATGGCTATTTGCTACAAGATGTCTTCGACAATCCTGTTCATATCCAATAGATATGGGCCAGATATGGCCTAAACAATGATAATTTGACAAAATAATTTGATAATTTGATAAAAACTGAATGAATAAAAAGAATAAAATGAGAAAACTATAAAAAACACTATAAAAAAATATTGCATCGTTCAAATATTAAAAGGAATAAAAAAATTGCCAATTAAAGTTAGGAATATTATTATTAATAATAGATAGCTAAATTATATCCATTATAAAACTGAAATTCAAATGCTTCTTAAAAAATTTACAGAATATTTCTATTAAACTATTGAAATGTGACAGATCAATTATCGATTAGTTGTTTACTTATATATTTCGTTTAATCTTCGTAAACATTTAAACAGAGAATTAAAATTTTAATGTATACTACACATCAAAACAATTATTTTTTTATATATTTGAAAATTAATTTTGTCCGATTAATATACGTTATTTGAACCACTATGCGCCGTCAAAATATTAAAAGTCAAGGGAACTGTACTTTGAAACATACAATATAAAGATTATTTTTAGTTTTTCGAGCCATTCTAACGTTCGAACGTTTTATTTATAGCAAGGAGGCTCGTATGAGAGTAACAAATGAGAAGGTCAAGTTCGGAAGTGAATGAATCTGGGTCGATGTGCCAATATAGACATCGAGGATCGTTGCAATTTCGTCGTCAACAACATCGCGAGTTCATTAACACCTGGGGTTTAATTTGCGCCTGGTAATTTGGGGTTGCTTGTCCCGCTTTTCAATTACGCCGGTTGGTCGCCTTCGCAAACTCGTCCTTCCTCAATCTCTGTTTCCTTTTTTCTGTCATTGTCACTTATTTTTTTTTTCACTTCTGTGCACTTTGTAATTGGCGAACATTCATGAAAAAGTATTAAATTAATAATCAAGCTTGGAAGATAACCTCTAAAACGATTCGTCAGCTTAAGAAAGAATAAAAGAAAAATTAGTTACAAAAAGTTGTTAGTTATTTTTACATAAGAGATATTAATATTATTAATAGAATCACATGTTTCAAAAGTTGGATGAAAATGACAATGTTTCAAAGTTGGTGATAAGTTGTTATTGTTCACCAGTCACCGCGCCACTATCGTTTTCATTGTCCTGTTTACGGATCGTAACTCTCTATTGATCATGTCGATATTCCGTTTTAGAGGACAGCTAGCTACATTCAAATAAACGAGGATTAGTAAATTTAGCATTTGATTAAACCTCGCGGTTTAACCTTGCCTCGATTGATTTCGAAGAAAATCAGTAAAATATATGGTTGTTCGAAAAGTAATTTCGTTTTTTCACACGAGTGTCGCTAATTGAACGTTTATCCAGCCAACTTCATTCTAAACTGTATTCGTATTATATATTTTGACACTTGGCATTTCACGATTTATTTATAAAAAAAATTCGTTTGATTCTGTGTGCGATTGTATTTTTCTTGCGTGATAATAAAGATGCAAGACCAAAAGGAACATTTTCGGTATATTTTACTTTTTTATTATCAAAAAGGTAAGAATGTTGTTCAGGCAAGAAAAAAGTTATGCGAAATCTATTAACAATACATTAAGAGTGATTTTCAAAATTTCGTTTCAACAATTTCGACATTAAAGATGCGCCACGTTCTGGAAGATCAGTTGAAGTTGATAAAGACAAACTAAAGGAATGCATTGATTCGAGCAAATTGACATATATAACAACTCGAGAAATTGCTACGAGATTGAATTCGATTGAACACGATCATATGAAATGACTTGGTGATTCATTGTCATAAGAAAACGAAATTACTTTCCGAACAACTCAATATATATATTCATTTATAATTTCGATTGTCCTTTTGATACTAAAATCTACGTGTAACCTATTTTTGCAGAAGATTAACAAATTTGAAGTTAATATATTCACCATATTGATGACATACACTGATGAATCAAATAGAGAGTGGAGACTTGGCAAGAAGGTTAAAAAAGATTCTTCGTTCAGACTTGGTGTTTAAACTCGTCTCTGAACGCTTTAATTACAGTGGTGGGTGGCGACAGTGGGAAGAAGTAGAAGAAAAGGTGAGGAACAGGAAAATATTGCACGAGGCAACAGGCGTGAAATTATTCGCAGGCCGGAATAGATCAGAAACAGAAGGATTGCGGGACGGTTGCTGGAAAATAAAGGAAAATGGTGACCGACCGGCCGTTTATCGATTAACAATAAGGAATTTTACAAAGGTAGGTTTTTCCACCATCTTTTGTGGTGAATGCAATTCTGTAATTTTGCTAAACGATCGTCTAACGAGCAAAAAACTTTTTTCATCTGTAAAAAGGGATAATAGGGGATCGTGAAAGAGAATTAAATATTCCTATATACAAGATGTCCCAGTTCTTTCTCTCTTTGTCAAAACTTTATCGACGTCTCCAAGTGTGAATAAGAAGAGGATAGAGGATGCATTCTTATTTAAAAATCTAGAAGAATCTAGTCTATCAACAGCTACTTAATCCTTTTTTCAGACCTTTTTTTATAATAAATCTAAATGCAATTAAGAGCAATATTAAGATAAATCAATCTTCTCGCGCACCTACGTAGAAAATTACAAAACTTTAAATGAAGTTCGTCGAGATCGTTAAAGCTGACTTCCTTTTTTTATACACCGGATGTTTTTATTTACATAAAGTTAACGAATAATAAATACTAGGAGATCTAGAAAGTGGATTAATGGAATATGTAAGAACATCATAGACGAAAAGACACGATGTTTCTTTTGCAAAGTTAGTTTTTACTCACGTTATGATCATTTTATTTACTTTGCACGTACTATACTATATTACGTTGTTCAAAACTTTCTTTTTTATTCTCCCTTGTCACAACGCAATTTTCATTTTAACTTAAATAATTCTATCAGTTGAATGTGTCAACCGGAAAATTCTTATAATGAATTTCGAAACTTTTTCCATTGTTCATCGTCCCCTTTTTAAATATCGAGTGGCTGCTTTTAACTATATCGTGTTATAAAGTTTCTTTATCTATTATTCGTTTCTTTTTTTTTTCTATTTCTTTTTTGAACTAATTCATTTACACAAAATTAATTTATATCGCTCGCTTCAATTTTTTTTTTTTTGAACAATACATTTATTTCGCGTCAATAGATGCAATTTGTTTCAATAAATTGCAATCCATTGTACACTTTTCACGCGTTACATCGAACGATCATACCTTAAATATATCGAATAGTATGAAAAAATTTTACGAAAAATTTCAATAACTGCGAACAATCGTAACGAACTTATCGAATCTGTTACGTAAGAGAGAAATAATAAAATAATAAAATAAAAAGTAGAAAAAAATAAACAGTAACGATGGGAAAATGATTCATCGTTGATCGTTATACGTGATATTCGTTTCGCGTAATCTTAAAATTGAAGCTCGCGAAAAGTACCTGGCCGGCCACTTCATTAACACTATTGAATCTCTAAAGTTAACTTTAGCTTTACTTCATTTACTTAGTGAATCAGTGAAATTTCCCTCCTATTTGCCTTTTTTTCTCGAATCGTTTATCATCTTTTCTGATTCATTAATAACGAACGAAAAAAATAATAATCGAACAAACGAGTGGATGAATTATTATTCATTTCGCCATAAATTCACGTTCAATTAAATAACGTTTAAATTTTTAAGTCCTTTCGACTTTTAAATTTTTAAGTTCAAATCGATGTAAGTCAGATTGATTTCTATCTATAACAAAATAAATATTAATTGTACGAAAGGATTTTAATTTGTAAATTATTTATATATAAAAATTAATCAATAAATTAAATATTATTTTAACATATAACCGCATTAAATTTAGAATTTAATTATATTAATGTATATTAATAAATAATAATTCGAATTTTTAATTAATTTATTAATTGTAATAATTTTATACCATTTTTAACATTATTAGAACGTAAAATTTTAGGTTATGTTCAAGATCGATAAACGTTGTTGCATGCTTTATCTATATTTAAAATTTAAGAATTTTGAGTCAAATCAAGAATAATAATCGAAAGATAATCTTCAAAATTTTGATTCAGTTCTCTCTGAATATTTCATTTCATTGTCAGATAGATTCGTTAACGAAAAATTACGAAAATATATACAGAATCAGATTACGAATTTGGAAAAAAAAAGAATGAAAAAAATTATGCAAAATTCACTCTGTATGCAAATTAGTTTCACATCGTGAGATTTTTCGCAGTCGGTGAGGAAGGTAACGTGGGTGTTAAAGTAAAAACTTGCAATTGCCTCCGGGATATCTTGGCGAGTTGTGAAAATTTAATTTCGACAGATTATCGGCTCTCTTGATTCGTCAAGGATTATCCGATAGTTTCAAAACTATTAATTTACATTTCGATCAAATTAATGGACGAATATTAACGGCGGAAAGAAAAGAAAAAAGAAAAAAAAGAAAGTAAGCAAAGAAAGTAAGTTTCCTTTTTAATTCTCTTTTTTATTTAAATAACGAACTGCTCAAGTAATTGAAAAATAATTAACAGACAGACACTTATTTTTATTGCAATTAACACCGATCTATATAATCCAAATTATTCCCCAATTTAAAATTTCCAATTAGAAAATATCCTACTTTCATATCGTAATTCTGCAGAAGAAAAATAATGGGGAAAACGTGGTATTATAATAGTTTAATAATTCGTGCACATGTATAGTCTCGAGTCTAAAAATATCGCATACATGTGTTCAATAAACCGCAATCAATGTAATAATTGTCGTGAGCATCGTCAAGTTTAGGACCAGCGGAAATTTATCGATAACGAAGGGATAGAAGGATTAATTTGCGTATCGATTCACTGATAAACGCGCCAAGCCCTTAAAAATTATTCTTCGATCCGGTAACTTTAGTTTAACGAATTGATCTATTTTTTTTTTTCCTCTTAATTTTCTCAAGATATATTACGCGAATCTAACGTGAAATTCTGGTTATTCATTAGAGAATTTTAATAGAGAATCGATATGAAGAAGGTTTTTCAAAATCCAAAAAAAAAAAAAAAATACTCCAATTAAAGTTTTGATTCTATTAAAATCCCTTGCAATCAATAAAAGAAAAATCTTTCTCGATCAAATAATCGTTGAAAAGGTATATCGAGGAGGTGCAATTCTCGATTAAAATTTCAAATATAACAATACCGGATATTAAAAATTACAAAGTATTAAACTTTATCCCTTCTTTCATATCCTTTCAATTTACTTTTTAACCGAAGATTTTATTATACGAAAGTGAAGAGAAGAAATTTACCAGAGAAGATTCATCAGAAAGTATTCAAAACTTTTTTTAATACTTTTCTCTCTCTTCCTCAGAATTTTCATGTATACACGAAATTAATGCATTTTTAATATCTTTATATTCGAGTATATTCAACTGTTGTAGTTCTGTTCTCGATCGAATAAAAAAAATTTTAATTCGAGAATTGTCTTTCTCACCTTATGTGAACACAAAGTAGAGAAATTTTCTTAAATATTTTCTTAATTATATTTAATTTGACACGAAATGAAGTAAGATATTTATCAGAAATTATATACAACACTATGCATAAATTCAACGAAAATTTGCATGTGCAATTTACAAGATTAAATTGAAATCTTGTCCACACGCGTGATCCTTTGACTCGATTCCTCTGCTTGATTTTCAAGCCCTTCCTTTTTTCTAACCTCAATTTTCCTCGTCAAGCAAATCTCATTTCTGGAATCACTTCACATCACGTTCGAGTGTCGAATCGACTTTTTCGATGAAGTCGCACAGTTATTGATTGAACTATCGAATCAGATTAATACAGCCACCTACGATGCAACATAGTCCTGATTGATATTCACGATATAAAGGTATAAAAATAGTAATTATTTGCGTGAATAAATCGAACTAAAAATAATTAAAAATTAATCGATTCGTGGTAAACGAATGGCGCGAAATTCAAATGATTACAATATAATTTATTGAATATAAATCATTACTAAATATATATCGTATAATTTTGTAATATCGTGCGTGGATTCGTATAAAGAATAAATAGAAAGGAAAAATATAAAAAGATAAAAAAAAATGAAATAAATAAACGAAATAAATAACAATAGAATTGATCGTGACAGCTTTATTAAAAATTGTTTATGTTATTTTTCGATATCCCGCTAAATATAATAGCGTAATATTGTCGTGTTTACGTCAGGCGATTATTTGGATGAACTTTTCGTATTTATATTAATAACAAAAATAAAATCATCGAATAATACAATTTTTAAACGCATTATTTACTTTTGACAAAATATTATTGCAATTTCGAGCTCTTTGCTTTTTTATCCGTATAAAAATCCAAAATATTTTATCGACCGTCCCTTTATTACCGTGGAAATATCGTGCATTGTTCCGTAGGCGGAAGTAGTACAAGTACGCATATTGTCGGACATGGAATATCTTGAGTCCATACGGACGAAACGTTAGGCGTTATCTATCTACATCTGTTCGATTGAACCAAGTTTTCTAATTTAACGCAAACTATTCTCTCAACGTATCCTTGCCGAGTTTAGAAAGTTGTTCGAGACGTCGACTGAGCTTTAAAATAGAATTATCGTTTAATTACATCCGCGCCGTTTTTGCATTGAAACAGTACCTGATATTGATTTTTAAAATTAAGATTAAATCGTTGCGTGTTAAAAAACGAAAAATTATTTTGTAGCGAGATACAATAATTTAAGAGAAACTCCTGTTAACATATTATGATATATATATATTTATCACAATAATTTCGAATTAAATTAACAGTTACGACGAAATACAATTATCCTAATGAATGATAAATTAAAAGTTAAATAGGAACACGTACGCGTTTCTCTGACACTCGAAGAAACATCAAGCAGGAAATAATTCGATCTATTATATTATATTAATTATCCTTCTCGAAGAATTGTCGTAATAAAAATATGCAAGAAAACGTATTAACTTTATTGCATCTAAAAACGATTAAACGTTAAGATGTTGACAGGACGAAAGAGGGAAAAGCAAAATTAATTTTCGGTTCAAGCAAGTTTCGCATGGAGAAATTAAATATTTGCTGAAATTCCATGACCAGTAAATTCCCTTTTGATTTGCACGAGTTAAATTTTCCGGCTTGGGAATCAAAGACAATTATCCACGATTTATTTATTTATTTTGATTTACCGTTCAATGATTTATTTATAACGTATCCTGCAATTATTTCCAATTTTACAATTTGAGCAGTTAGTGGTTTTATTTATTAATCGTTTAATCGTTGAAAAGTTTTATTATTTTTCACAAAACATTTTAATTTTTGTCATTTTTAACACGATACTGTCCACGTTCACGTTACATGTTATTATATTTAATACAGGAGGCAAAATTAATTATTTAAATAAAGTGACAATTTATGTTGATGCATATGACGAATGAAAAAATTTAACTGTTATACAATATAAATAATTGTATAATGGTGCTCGTTGAATCTATTTCAGTAACTGAATAAAATTTAGAGATATAATATGTATTTCATTTAATAAAAAAATGTAAAAAAAAATGGGATTGAGAAAATTAAAGATAAAAGAAAGTTCTGATAATAAATGAGTTCTATTTAATATGGAAAATTCTCGGCTAATAGACGAGCCAGACATCAAAATGGAAAAAATTTAACCACGAAAAAAAATGACACGTCTTCCTGAACGAGAGGGGAAGAGAAAAATTATAAAATTAACAAATACAATGAATTTGATTTATAACGTAGAAATAAAAAGAATAATAAGAATACTTCGTTTCGAAGTCATAAAAATAAATTATCTTTATGTATAAAAATTCTTTGAATGCGAATCGGAAAAAGAGAGAGAGAGAGAGAGAGAGAGAGAGAGAGAGAGAGAGAGAGAGAGAGAGAGAGAGAGAGAGAGAGAGAGAGAGATTGCTCAATTTAGGGCATCAGTTCACAGAGGAAAAAAATGATAAGCTTATTCAAATGTCGCCATGTTTAAAGTAAAAATAAGAGTGGATGTTTGTTAAATTGTATAAGTTGACAAATATATAATCATGTGATATTGTACTATTTGGTATCTAATGTTCTACATTTACTTGTAAATTTTTTTCGAGATCTATATCATTTGCTAAGAATGATATTAAGTAACTTATTTGAAATTATTAAATTATTATTAAAGAATATTTGAATATTTCCATCTTAATTGTAAACTTTAACTATAGTTTTTTTAAGATTTTCAAAGTTATTGTCTTTTAGAAATACATAAATGGAGAAAAATTCCAAAAACACGTTACGTAAAGTTGATTATTTATTCCTAAAATTGTGTTATCGTAACAATAAAAATAACTGGAGTGTTATTTACAAAGTTTTCAAAAACAAAAATTGATTTACCACGAGCTTTGAAACAATTTGTTTTGCATGAGTTTTTTGTTTCACATAACATAAATTCATCTCACGATATTGAATATAGACCGATTCGATTCCTATGGATTTGTTCGTATGTGAATATACATTTTCCGAAATTTTATTTCACAAAAAATATTTAAATTCAATATTTTGTCTTACTTTTTCCATATTTTCGTTTTAATCGTAATTGATATAAATTGCGATTACAACAGACGATGAAATAAAATTTGTTCTTTGTTGTGGACAAATTATGGTTTCATTTCTACGACTGTTAATTCTATTATTCACAATTGCAAAAAGTTTCCAACTACCAGTAGAAATTTAGCTACCCGTATGAGCAACATAAATGCTATAAACATTATGATTTTCAAAGAGAAGATTATTCGATAAATTCGTCGTGATAAGCAATGTCATGGATTTTTAACATCACACGGAAACGTGCATTCTATTGTATACTTTCTATTGTATATCCTATACGTATATATAAATATCGATCAAATTCGATGTGATCTCTTCTGATCTCTCATGATATGATACAGACAACTTGTATCGTAGTATCAGTATTTTCTGTGATTCGAATTTTATTCTAAATCCTAGTTACTAGTTGGGAAAACTCGTATTGCTCACGTTCCACTACGTCGCGACACGATATTGCCGTGGCATTCATTGCTGTCTCGTTGCCTTTGAGGTTAGGCTGGCATTTTCTATAAGCTCGAAACGCGTGGGTACGAATGTGTATAGAGTGCGCAGGTCAGTTTTAATACAGATGGGAAATCTCACGTTTACAAGGACGTAAAATTTGACGGATAGAGCTCATATGCATAACAATATTACGACGGTCATTTTGATATGACTGTGATTTTAAAGATGTCAAGATCTTTATTAAAAATAATCTCTCGCGTCTTTCTTGTCATTTTTATTACTTGTCACTGCGTCTTTTCGAGTATATATTTTCCTCATAAACGAAGATATGCCTGCCAACTTGACTTTTGTCTCATCGAATTGAATCGATTCTATCAAAAAAAAAAATCATCTAACTCTTGACACACGATTTAATTATTGAAACAACAGATTAAAGAACTCGTATTTTATCAGCTCTCGCACGTGACTGGATTTAATTTAGCGAGGAAAATGGGTGGCCACTGTTCGCGACGCGTACGCCACATTAAACACTTTTCGCATCTTCCTGTTTTTTTCCCCCCTCAGGCACGTTCGTTTCGCGTATGCACAACCTCGTTGTCTCCGCAGGTTTGTTTTCATGAAAATTCAAATGAGAGTTCGAAGAGGGCACGAGGAGACCGAGCACCGGAGAAAAAGAGGGAAATTACGATACTGAATATAAAATACAATTTTAGAAAGCTTGATTCATCGCGTATGACTCGATAAACTGAATTTAGTCGCGTGCACACGTTTGAAATGCTTGTTTCCATTACCAATACGTAGATAACGTAAGATTCGTAATTTGACTCGTTTCATTTCCAATTTTTCACATTTCAGGATAAACTATCCGAGATTTTCTATGTATATCGCTATCATTTGCCGGTATAAATTCTCACTCGATTCTTCGTCACTTACGGAATTTCACTCGAGATCGACTCTCGTGTACAGGGTGACTCGACAGAATTTCCATTCAACTTGTATAGATAAAAATTTGCAAATAATTATAATGAAAATTCGAAAGCAAATTTTCTCCAAATTTTAGCAATGTAATAAAAAATATAATTCATATCTCGACGATAAGTTAAGTTGATTGAAGTATCTTTACCGACGGATTAGAGTAATAAAACAATTTTATTAACTTTCTCGATAAAACTGTTTTATGATTCCTTGTTCACTCACCCCGCCTTTTTATTGTCAGTTTCTACATTTCAGAATAGGTTCTGTTAAAATAAACTTGTATCTAAATACGTATACTCTATAAAAATGATATGCCTTAAGCTTTTATACGACGATGTACGCACATATGTAGTTGGCACGGTATGATAGATGCGGCACGTTTTTACAGAAAGATGGATTATTGCCGTACCATGACCCAAATAAACTATCCTTCTAATTTCCGTATTTCAAATGGAAAAACGAGATAAAGAAAAATTCATCGAATCGTGATTCGTTTCGAGCATTCTCTCCGCTATACAAAATTTTTAATTTATATAATTTAATATTATGTATTCAACGTAATAGTTTTTTGAATTGTTGCAGAATTCTCATTTCTTTTTAAAAAATATTATTTAAATTAATATACAAAAAAAAAAAAAATACGAGAAAGGAAATTGCTTCCTCAAAATATTTGAGTATTTATAATATCGGCTGCCATATCGCATCGAAAACGAAAATTCATTAAACGGAAATTTAAAACGCATCGTTTAGCGTGAACAGCATTTCATGATTATTAATTTCGTGATAATGATAATACACATTAGTTTGCTTAATGTAATGAAAGTATTCGTAATTTCATTAATTCACGAATTCCAATTATGAAAAATCAATCTTGCTTGCTCGGTATATAATAAAAAATTAATAATGAGAATTATTTGAACGTAAACTGTGGCTAAAAATATTTTATAGAGCGTAAAGTTCATTTAACAGTTAATATGTTATTTTATAGCAAGCAC
The DNA here is from genome assembly GCF_029169275.1 of Apis cerana. Lineage (NCBI taxonomy): Eukaryota > Metazoa > Arthropoda > Insecta > Hymenoptera > Apidae > Apis > Apis cerana. Next base: position 11,541,931 of record NC_083861.1, read on the forward strand.
AGCTTTCGTCGAAACTATAATAACGTTATCGATACGTTTGATATCACGTTTGATTTCCATTATATTTCTATCGAAACCAAACGTTAATAATCCAGAAATATCAAAATAAACGAAACGATAAATGACTTTACAATTACTTCGACTAAATGTTATGTCGAAACAAATGTCATGTAATTTCACTAAAAATCTATCAACCTTAATACAATCCCTTTTGCGAATTGAATTACGAATTAACGAAATAAAAAATCCATCACTATTATAAATTATTAAAAATTACTAAATTGTCGCATTATAAACTGCATTACAACCTCGTTCCTTTGTCATAATTTGTACAGTATTAAGAAATCTTTCGGTGGTGGTGGGTGTAAATCGGGCTGGGATTAAACCAGAAAATTAGAACAGCCTCGTGTAACGTGAAACGAAGGGCGTTCGAAACAATTACACCTGTCCCAGGAGTACCTTTTCAAGATCGTCTTTTAAAGTAAAAGGTAATTACACTTGGACGCCTTGTACTTAATGCAAATTGCCAGGATAGAATTATGAAAATTCGTTCAACGCGATCCTCTCCCTTCCCCCTCCCCCTCCCTTCGCTTTCGAAACTTTGCCTTCTTTGTGTTCTGAACCACTGAAAATTTTTAAGTTAATTTCTTAAGATTACACGCCTCGCGAAAATTCTTCCAGACAGTCGGGGAGGATAAAGGCGACTTTGTCTTCTTAACTTTCTCTTAATTAAGAAAGTGGATATTTTTTTATCACAATAATAATAAAATCGATCGTAAGTTGAGATTCTATCGTGAAAATAACGAAAGGAAAGAGGATATGAAACGTTCGTAGTCTTATTGGTTTTTCCATAAATTTTTTCGAAAAAAAAAAAATCAGTTCAATCTCGCGAAACTTGATAACACGAAACATTCGAGTATTTCTTCTTGCAGCTGCTCGAAGTTAGCCTGGAAATTTTAGGAATTTTGACACAGACTTTGTTACCAGCAAAGTTAAAGGCAAGCATTTGCACAAAACGAAATTCCACGCGATACTCGCAATACTTTTCGTGAATGTATAAAACTATTTAAAAAAAAAAAAAAAAAGAAGAAATATCATTTGACGTATCACGTTAAATAAAATCATTTGTTAGAAACTTTCGAACTACGAAATTTCACTTAAATGGGAACAGCACATAGTTATCTATCTAATAAATCTCAATTTATGTAATCCATTGCAATTTTTTATGTGTGAAAAGTGAGGAATATAAAAAAAAAAAGATCGTGTTTATGTACATATGACTTTGTTTTTTTATTAATTCTATCCGATTTCATAAAATAACTCCAATTCTTTATAGCTGACTTATCAAGTTTTTCTCTTTTCCGCATGGCGAAACACGTATCGTAACACAACTATCAGAAAAACACTTTCATCGTTACCGCGAAAATTGTTGCATCATATGCACACATACATCTTACCATACCACTATTCATAAGTAGAACAATATTTATAAAAAAAAGAAAAAAAGAAGAAAAAAAATATGAGAAATCGTTAATTTTTTTTATTAATACTCGAACAAGAATTTTATAGAGATAGCTAATTTAAACCGGTTCACTTTTGACTTTCACAACTACGTAATAAATTTTTTCTCAAATAATTTTTTCTTCTGCGAAAAAGTCAGTGTGCCATTTCAAGAAATATTACCTCAAGTCTTCCTCGCATTTTTCTATCTATTTTTCATCCGTCCTGAGACACGAGAGAATTTTGAAATTGAAAGCGGCTTGGTAATTGAATAATATATTGGTATATATTATTTCTTGATACACGCTTGATATCCGAAGTACATTTCTTATCTAATGTTTACATTTAATACAGAGATATTAAAAGAAAAACAGTTTTTCGTAGGCGAATAGTTAATAGTTTAATACAAACAATATCGTTAAGGTCTTGCAAAGCATATACGGAATAGGCAATTTGTTGAGCACACTGCGCGAAAATTATGTCTGGACTATGATTGGATAAACTGTATAAAAGAGTTCATGAAAATTGGAATGACAATTGATTTATCATTTATCGTATCTCAATAAATCTTTCTTAAAAATGTTATTTTTAAAATACGTAATTAAAATAATTTTTATAATAAATATATAATAGTATAATTTAATGCATCTTGACAAAGTTATATTGAACTTGAAATTTTCATTAATATTAAAATTAATAGTAGATTGATTATTCATATATTGCAAGCGATTAGCATTTAATTTGTCAAAAAGATAATTTTGATATTTTAAAACATAAAAAAAACATGTTTGCATAACGATTTTGCAATATATGGTTGCAACGAAAGTTTCAAATTACACTTTATCACAGTTTTTCCGCATTATTGCCAATAATCGATAAATCTTCTAGGTTTTAACACGGCGAATTCCGTGTCCTTTCCATCATTTACGAGTAACGAAATTTTATAACCTATACCGCGTTAACGAATACATGCTCTGAGGCTTCCTTCTTTCCTGACATTTTGAAATATGCAAACTGTGTTCTAAAAAAAAAAATTTAAACGTCTCCATAGTTTTTTGCATTAAAATTTGTAAACATGTATGCGCATGGGAATTGCAAGTAATAAAATATAAAATAGATGCTAACGCGTCGATGTTTGATGTAATATAACAATTGGAAGATATTATATAAATTGATATGTAAAGAATATTACCATTATTATTGACAGGATTTTCTGTGTCTGGATAAATGTATCGAAAAGAGATAATAATGATTCAAAAATATAGATTCAAGTAAATGAACGCAAAAGATTCAAGTTCTTGAATTCATATAATTAAAAATGACGTGTAGCAATCGTATGAATTGCTTAAGCTCGTTAAATAATCTCTGTCGATAAGATTTTAGCGATCTCGTACTTTCCATCATTTTTCTCACAGATATTATTATGCTGAAACACGTTTGAACAGTCATGGGAATTTTTAAGGAAATTGATCATGTTTTCTACGATCTTATTATGCAATTAATTCTCAAGGAGATCTTACTTCTTCAAAAGATATTAGATAATGTCCCCGATGAATAATTCATTTAATATTGTAATGATATTTATACAATTTTGCATAATGTACAATAAAAACTGTATTCAAATCTGCAAAGTTGGAAAAAGTATTAAACAGTATAGGATATTTTTAAAACTAGAACTACTGCAATATTTAAATATCTATTTTAAATTTTAATTGTAATTAAAGTGATGTCATAAAAATACGCAATTACAATATTAATTTTGTCAAAAACATTCTCATGCTTTTAATAATCGTAAGACAAAAAATATGAAATCCTTCATTTTTGACGAGTTTGAGTCTAGTGTTATGTATACTTTCTAACCTATACAATTTTACGAATTGCGTAAGAGAACAATGATGATGTAAAATCGTATTAAAAAAACAATTCACTTTCAAATTACCGGCTTTCGAACATATCAAATTTTTCTTCCATTATTCTTCAAACATTCGTATCTTCATCTCTCTGATTAAATTAGTTTAAGACCATCTCGTATCTCTTAACCTTCTTTCTCTTGAAAATTTATTTATACATTAACTCGCTTCTAATCTCACTCGATTGCAGCTACATTGTTCTTACTGCGTAAAACATCTTTACATTACGGTACATTAAGCATCTTCGACGATAATAATCACTGGACGACGATCTAGAGTAAATCTTTTAATCGAACTTCGACTCGACACCGAAACTATTAACAATCGTATTAGACATTCGTGCACGCCATTTTTTTTCGAGTTCCATATCGAACTGGACCTTCGATCATCGATTCTCATGCATCGTTTTGTGCTAAACTTTCGTCTTATCGTATCGCAACCGAGAATTACAACCGACCGAGGCGACAAAGTGCATTTCCACAATGAAACGGCGATAACGATTTCAGCTCGGCGCCGGCCACCACGATAACTGAATGAATTTTATCAGAAGCAAGCGTAATTGCTTCTAATTTTACGCGCGTTTATAAATTATTATCGACTCGTTATTCTTTTTATCACATAAAGAGAAAAGCAAATGTAACGTTGAACGCGTTACGATGCAATTACATATGCAATCAATAACGAAATTCATACGTTACGAAACTTTGATCGATAATTTTGTTTTAGTTAAGTATCGAAAAACGAAAGTATTGTATTTTCGTTTTTTTTTTCAATCAAATTTTTTAAATTTTACTGCTCCATTAAAAAATATTTCCGCGGGGTAAAATTTCGTATACGAAGTATGAATGAAAAAAATAATGAAAATTTAAAAGTTGATTTCACGCGTTCAAAGAGATTTTCCTATCGAAAAATAAATTGCTTTATATTAACTGTTATATTCCATATCCTTTCACACAGGTTTTCATTAAAATCGGACTTTTTCAAAATCGGCGAATCTTTTATTCTCTCAGGATAACCTGCGAAAACTTTTCTGACCGACGGTACGTGTAATTCCTGTGCCGACTCGATTCTCGCGAGACTAATTATCGATCTATCTCGGAAACCAGTTAACGTAACGCGGCTAATCTATTCGATTATTAGGAATAATAACGGGTATACTCGATAATGTTTCCCTTCTCTGTCTTCTCTAATTTGGTGCCCACTACCAAATTATCAATCCAGTCGTTTCGTTTGCTCTATTTTGCTAGAGACAGAATTCGATTTTTATCTCGATCTGCGACAACTCGATTAGCGTGCAACGAGACGATATTTCAATGACGATACGTTATCGCGATCGCTTTTATTGTTATTGTTAAATAAATCCCGAAATTAAAAATGAGAACAATTAGATACGATGTTGAATGTAACGTACTCGCAATTGTATCGTATAGATACGATATCTTGTTGCGTCAAAAGACACTTTCATGAATAATTTCTCTATCAAGATTAATTATTTAAAAGTTTAATTATTGAAAATAAATTCTGCAAACTTCTAAACGAAAATTTAAAAAAAATATATATACAGAGAAATAAAATAAAAATGTGAAACGACATTTGAAATATTCTATATTTGAATAATTAAAAAAAAAAAAAGAAAGTGAATACACACTCGATAGCATAAAAAAATTAATACTTCAATATTTTATCCTTATCGTAAATCCCGCATAGCCCTTTATTACGTTCACAATACGTCTCTCTTCAAACTTGTCATAAACAGTTGTTTTATTCCATATTCCGTTGCAATAAAGAGCACGTGAAAAAGTTCCATCGCGATCGTTGTAGCTAGGTTTTGCAAAAAGAAAAAAAAAAATTAAAGACGTCCATTAAGAGTCTCGTGAAAACGCCATTTATATTTTCATTTCTATTCTCGAAATGATTTCTGCCTCCTCCAGACGAAGAAATTTAATGTTTATACCACAGGTGTAAAACGATATTTCTTTCCCGTTTCACGTTTCACTTTTCCTCCCTAAACGGAAAAAAACGTGAAAATTATTTGATCTAGGAAGAGAGAGAGGAAATAATTGTTCAACATCTCATTCATCTCATCCTAATAAATTGCACTGCTCTATTCTTTAAAACTAAATCAAGGTCATCCTTTCACTCGGTTAAAAAGTTTCTCTCTCTCTCTCTCTTTTAAAATCGAGATCGAGAAACGTTGCAAAAACGAAGGAAAGAGAGAGAGAGAGAGATAAACATAGATAGATAGATAGATAGAAAGAGAAAGCACACACGTTTTTCACGAGGGAGGGCGAAACATTACCGAAAACCGCCGTTAATCCGGTTATCCCGAGGGGGATAATTTTGTTAAAGCTGTCGACGTCGCTGTGGCACAGATCTGAGTCTCGAGATCTCGGTATGTGGCCATCGAATCGATCGAAATAAATAAAAGTTTCGACATTGTGAGCGGTGATCGATAGGAGATTCGATAGGAATCGGATTAATCGACGATCGTGGTCGAATTGGTGGGCGATCAAAATCCCATTCAAAGGGGACATTCGAGTATAAGTTTAAGTATAAGTTCGATAAAAGGTAGTTGGCGAATTCGCGCGAGCGAGATTGGCATTCGTTTCGGTTGCTCGTAGAAACGAGACACGCACGACATCTGTTCCGGGGAGGGGAAAACTCTGAGAGATAAAGAGAGAGAGTGTGTGTGTGTGTTTGAGCGAAGGAAGAATCTGTCCAAGTTTCGGGCGACGTTGAGAACGCGGCCCAATGGAAAATAAGGATTGAATTTCCATTTACAAAGCGGCGCGGATCGCGAGATATTTAGCTAACTTTTTTCCTTTTCTCTTTCCTTCCGCTACCCGTTTTCTCATCGCGATCGAACGTATTCTATCGTTTCGCGAAACTTTTTATTTATTTCTTTGATTCGTTTCTCGAAAATTCTTCAGTTGTACATATTTCGATTAATTAGATCGATTAATTAGAACGAAACAGAGATAATAAATTTATTTGAAAGTTTCTTGAACGCGTCTTTCTTTTTCTTATTGTATACGAAAGAAAAAAGGAATATATCGGAGTTTTTCATTTTAACGCATGCCTAGACATTTTTTGTTACGCGTTAACGCACAAACGAAGAAGAGAGAGAGGGAGACATAAACGTTTCTACGCGAAGGGACGAGATGGAAGATTTTTACAGAACCGAGAGATGAGATTCGAAACGGAATAGTTACAAGACATAAACTTGATTTTTATTAAAATGAGAATAGGCTAATAAGACGATTATTAATTGCTAAAGAAAATGAGAAAATGGTATACGTAACAGAAAGAGAGAGATAAATTATTTACTTCGAATGTAGACAGTGAGAAGAGGCTGCATTTATAAGATGATGTAATTAATCTCTTGATGTTCGAGTGTATATAAGATCTCGCAAGAAAGCGTATTTACAATCGATTCATCGTTTATTTTAATTAACTGTATTGAATTGAAAAAAAAAAAATTGTTGCTCGTTGCAACATTCGAAAATATAAAAAAATATTTCTTCCCTCTTTCTATCCTTTTGACGCGATGATACAAAATATACTCTAAAAAAAAAAAAAAAAATACACGAAACTAAAATAACTAAAATAAATCAATCGAGTAAACGAGTCGTATATTATTTTTTTTTTTATTAACTATTTTCTAAAAGCAACATCCGATTCGAAATTCACTCGGCTCATAGAGGAGGATCACCTCGCGGAATGGAACGAATAATAAAAATTGTTGGGCGCAAAACGAGGGAGGTATACGTTGAGAGGTATGCGTATCGAGCCACGCACAAATCGAGCACGAGTGCAAATCGTAGCACAGTTTCGCGACACGGAGGAATCCAATATTCTCGATACGACCCCACAGGAGTCATTGCTAAGGGCTCTCCTCCACGGGTTGGTCCCATCGGGTCCAAATCGAGGAAAGGAAGAAGGCTACACTCGCATTTATAAACGCGCTACGAACGATCCTCTTGGTCACTTCCTCGATCTTCCCTTCGATTGCCCTTCTTACCGTGGAACAACATTTCTATCCAAGTTTCCTCTCGAAAATTCTCGAAAGATCGATCTGTTCGACGAAATATCGATTTTTCCAAGATTCGAGACGGGATGAATCTCGAGATATTTTTGAATCTAAAAATTTCCTTCGAACAACGGTTTTCGAAAATTGCGATTTTCGTAAATTAATAAATGTGAACGAATGCGCGCGCAAAAAGTTAATTTTCCTGCAGCCAGCTCGTATCATTAAGTTATAATTAATATTATTGTGATTAAACAACGAATTTCCAACGAATGAACGTGTATACACATACATATACATATATATATATATATCGAGTCGTTTTGTTTATTTGCCGTTAAATTTGATTGCTTCGAATATTCATTTGAAAAAAAAAAGGAAAATTTACCGACCGAGCGAGCGACAATATTAAAGAAGATTACAAGTGAGAGTTAATTAAAATAAAAGAAAAAAAAAATCGAAAAGTGTACGATCCACGGGGGATTTTTTATTCCCCCGCACGCAACGATGTTATCTCGCCAACGATCTACGCTACGTTTGATCGTTAAACTCTGGCATTAATTAGCAAAGCGCGAGAGCGCGAGACATTTCCGAGTAAGAAAACTGGTGATCGAAGATTATTCGCTTTCGTAATCGCGTTAATAAGTGAGACGATGCCTATCGAGATGTCCGGTAGGTGAAATTTTCGAAAAAAAATAACATCGTTTCCACGACTCTTGGCTCTTGAAAAATGTAGAAAGAACAATATTTCCACGTCTCGCGTAAAAATTGATTCGTTCCGTTATCGTCATATTAGCGAGAATGATTAAGCAACAACTTGCAACAAACTTTCCGATTCTATTTAATTCTTCTCTAATCCGCCTTATCTTCTCTTTCTGCATCTGTCGCAACGAGTTATTCGACGATATATTCCTAATCTAACTGATTTAGAAAAAAAAAGAAGAAAAAAACATTATCTAAAAATAGGCGGCAATCGATCTGCAATCGTTCTACCATTTTCATCATCTCGATCTTAAACTCGCCGCCGATCTTAAACCCGTACCCCCCTCCCCTCCTCTTCGAGAGACGCGCGATAATATTCGAGGTAATTGGACGTCGAACAGCGAAAACAACGAAAGCGAGGGAAAAAAGAGAGAGACGGAATGATAACCGGTGGATCCTTGTCCTAATTTCCGTTATCCGACGACTGGTAAAGTCGATCGGACCGGGCCTTGCAACGCGCTTCCACTCGTATGTAGAAGCCTCTCTAAACAATTTTCGAATCTCCCGCCAAAAGGCGGTAAAGAAAAAGAGTTTGAAAAAAAAAAAGACGGAGGATCATTAAGCACGCTTACCTTGAAAATTGGCCAAAGGAATCTCCCCTCGAACGAAATATCTCCGTTCCGTTGGATCACGTGAAACGAAGATGTTAAATGCTCGCTCGAAACGCGCGCGCGAAAGAGAGAGAGAGAGAGAGACGAAACGGGTGGAAAAGAGATACGAAGCACTTTTTCACACTCGAAAAAGCAACTTCCGGGACGTCTAGTTCGCGAGGAGTAGAACGAACGGATGACGGAGTGATGATGGTCGATCGTTGGTCGATCAAGGCAAGGCCAGTGTACGTAGAACGAAAGATAACGAAAACGAGGCGCTCGGTCGGAAGGGAAGAATAATATAACAGGTGGTACGTCGGAGTTCCTCACCGTGCAGAGTGCTAACGACGTGTGACGTGGACGGCACGGTGCGAGAGGGCTTTTATAGCCGGCCGTGCCGACTCGACTCGACTACGCTCGACACCGTTTGCCCATAGAGAGAGACAGAGGAGGAGGAGAGAGAAAGAGAGGTGGTGTTGGCCCTTACGAACCGATCTCATCCCACCTCGCGCCCATCTTTAATCCTGATTAAAGAGGCAGATCCTGTGATTAAATATCCCGTGCAATTATGAATGAAGTCGTTGAAATTTCTTTTTTCTCTCTCTCTTTCTTCTTTCTCGAGATTTATAACAGATTTTCGCAAACTATTTTCGAATAATTCAATAAAAAGGGATACTACTATACGCGAATTATGCTCGTGCATTACTACGTTGGATTTTGTTATAATTAGGCGTATTAATATTGTATATATTTTTACTGTAATTAAATTATTAACAATCACGTTAATTAAACTGATTCGTTAAGTTGATTTCCACGGCCACTGGATCGAAACTGTCCGCCGCTACATTTTATTCCCGCTTTAATCCGAATCGAGAATTACGAGCGGCGGCGAGTGTGTGATCGAAGTAATTGAAAGTAGCGGACAGGCCGGTATTCATTCGCATCTGAGAGTCATCTTCAGAGAATAATTAAGGGTGAAATACGTATATATAGATCAATTATTCTCTTTCTTCGCGCATTTCCTTAATGATTTGAGAGTAGTAACTTTTTTCCCTTACATTTATTACAAGGATTAAACAATTCCTGCCCCGCAATGACGTCTACGCCTGATTCGTCACAGACGGATTACGTTTTAATTTTAATTTCATAAATTTGAATTTCAATTTCTAGACAACATCTCGGGCGTGATGAATTTATTAATTCTCATATCACAACCGATTGTTTTTGCTTAATGAAAATGCAACATCTGCTCCTACCCATCGAACATTCAGTTAATGAAGTTAATCAAGTTGAGAATGCTCGCCGCCTATTATTAAGTCGTGTTAATTGTTAATTCGGAAAAAAAGGGATTTCCTCTCGAATTACCGGTATCGGAATGTCCGAGAGGGATCGAAACGATCCTCGCGTCGATCCGATTTTTCTTTCGAATTTTTTTAGAAATAATTCTTTCTTTTACGAAATGCCGAAAAAAACGCACGCATTACGGATTGATGACGAGATATCCTGTTTTATATTCAACCGTCAGAGACAGCCGATGAAACGTCAAACGTTTTATTGGGTTGAATCATGAAAATAATTTCAACTACTTCGAATAGTTTTTTTTTTCTTTTTTTTTTTTTTCGGAAATCTTTTCCGTAGAAAACGATTCGATACGATAAAATGTGAACGTGTTAAGATATAAATAAGCGATCGGATGAAGATTGAAATTAAATTTTTTTTTTGTCAGTTCACGAGTTATGCAAATTTATATACTTATGCGTTCTGAAATATAACGGATAATCGAATGAACAATTTTTCGATTTTTTTGAATTGAAATTAAATTCTTTTTTCTTCAATTTCTTTTTGTCAATTCACGAGTTATGTGTTTTGAAATATAACAAATAATCGAATAAACAATTTTTCGATTTTTTTGAATTGAAATTAAATTCTTTTTTCTTCAATTTCTTTTTGTCAGTTCACGAGTTATGCAAATTTATATACTTATGCGTTCTGAATAAAATATAACAAATAATCGAATGAATAATTTTTCGATTTTTTTGAATTGAAATTAAATTCTTTTTTCTTCAATTTCTTTTTGTCAATTCACTCAGTTATGTGTTCTGAAATATAACAAATAATCGAATGAACAATTTTTCGATTTTTCTGAATTGAAATTAAATTCTTTTTTCTTCAATTTCTTTTTGTCAATTCACTCAGTTATGTGTTCTGAAATATAACAAATAATCGAATGAACAATTTTTCGATTTTTTTGAATTGAAATTAAATTCTTTTTTCTTCAATTTCTTTTTGTCAATTCACTCAGTTATGTGTTCTGAAATATAACAAATAATCGAATGAACAATTTTTCGATTTTTCTGAATCGAAATTAAATATTTTCTTCTTTTTTTTGTCAATTCACGAGTTATGCAAATTTATATACTTATACGTATACTTATGTAGACGCAATTTCTTATTTCGTTAGGGACAGACATTAGGGGGGATAATTCTTGCTCAAGAACATAATTAACGTAGGTATTTTGAATAATTTTAGTACGAATTCACTCCATTGTAAGAACATCCACGATGAATATTCATTTCGGAACGGATTGCTTGAAATCCTCTGAACGTTTATTTTCTCTATCAACCTTTCCCTCCCTTCTTTTTTTCTATTCACAATAGAATAATTGGCCGAAAATTTCATTTAACGTCTCTTTTACAAACGCGTCTTATCGTGCTGATAGAAAAAAAAAAAGAAGGAATGAACAACTTTAATCATTCTAATCCTTCGAGATAGTCGGAATAATAATAAATCATCTGGTTACATAGAGTTTTTAACGGTGTAAAAAGGGTACAAAAGCGAGTATTGTACGTTCAAAAGTCAAAATTTATTTTATTCCGATAATGAAATATCGTTTTCCAATAACGAATAGAAAATATATTATTAACTATATAATAAATCAATTTTATCGTAATTCTGATATGATAGTTAAGTAATAAAGATAGCAAGGAGTGTAAAAAAAAATTTTACAATAAATATTAAACTAGATCGAATTAACGTGTATAATACACGTCGAATGATACACGAAGATCAATTCCCAAAGATAAGACCGAATCTGATCGGTTAAAAGTCCAAGCCTCATATTACTTCTTTGCATATCGATGAAATAATAATAACGAGAATCAAGAATTCACGCTACTCGAAGAATTTTCTTTAAGAGAATATACGAAAGGTTAATTTCGAGACACGAAATTTTTCAGATCGAATGGTCGAATCGGTCGAATTCTTGCGAATAATCGAACGAAAAAGCGCGAATAAAGTCCACTTAACACCTACGTACGGGGCGGGACCTTTGCCCATAAGCGAGTTCCATCCTAAAGCAATTAGAGTTGGTGATCGAAGTGCGACTTTGCCGGCGCTATTCCAGCCCGTCACTGCTGCTAATAGCTGCTCTTAACGTCTCCCCGGCTCTGTCAACTAATTCCCGCTAGTGGAGTAACCGTTCGACTGAGCCGACTTGGCCGCCTGTTGCCCGTCTTCTCCTTCCCCTTTCCGTGCATCGTTTAATGGGTCCCGGACACGGGAGGAATTTCCTTTCGAAAATCGTCGGGCAAATCTCGTTTTCCGATCGTGATGTTCCTCAACGTCAAACGTGGACGTATACCGGGCTATTTAGCAATTAAGAAAATGGAAAATAACGATCTTACTAACGAACGTTACACGGGATATGAGTATACGCACTTTGAACGTTATTGGCCTCGATGCTTATCGATGGACCTTCGGTCCCTGGTCTTAATGGTAAAGACAAAAAGCGATTCGAAAGGAGATTCCCTTCTTAAGATTAGCTAAGATAACTGACGAATCGCGAACCATGCTTTACAATTCTTTGCCTAGAATCCACAGGTGGAAAGATTAGGAGATAATGATCCTATTCTACTCTCTTTTTCCTTTTCTTCCTTTTTTCTTTTTTTTTTTTCGATCAAATTCGATGGAATTAATCGACGATCATTATCCGAGTCAATGTCGCGTTTAAGTATCTTGTGTAAACGAAAAATGCAATCTCGCCTTGTTTACTTCTGTACACAATCCTAACATTCCCTTAATCTCGATCGAGTTGATCAAACGTAAATCAATGCGCGAATTCGTTCTAATCGAAGTTGGCCCTACTTGGAGCTCAGCCGTTCGAACGATGTGTACGGGTTTATTGGATCATTTTCTATGACTCGGATTTTGGGTCGAATGGAGATATTCCGTTCGAATTATCCGTCATTGAACGTACACGATTCTCTCTTTCGAAAATATCTTAAATACGTGAATTATGATTATTTTCAATATTGTTAACGTTCGTTATTAATTCTTAATTAGTATTACACCATTATGAGAATCCTCGAATGTCATGTTGCAAATATTATTGTAATTTCTCTCTAGAGTGACATATGACGTTGATTAATTAGTTACTAAAAAAAAAATAATTTTCTTCGGATTATTAAAAAAGAGAGTTAACTAAATTAATCTTGCTTAAATTAATTGATGATTCATTCAAAGTTTTACCATATTGTTATTAGTTTAATTATAGAAAAAGGAATAAATGATAAATAAATTGAAAGAATATAATTAAAAAAATTAACGAAAGCCTGAACTCCAAGATTATTTTAAATTACTCCAAAGACTAACTTTAGCAAAATTGAAATGCTCTCTGAGACAAATTCCGAGTATTTCGTCCCGAGTAATTGAAATTATTAACTTGAGAGTGAGATTCGCCAGAAATCGAGATGTATTCGTATTAAAATTATAGGCTTGAAGAAAAGAAAAAAAAAAAGTTAAACCTGTGACGAATAACCGTGAAGGAATTCTCTGGAATTTACACGATAAGTTTAATCGAATCATTGGAAATTATTCAAGCACGAACGCAACCTCCCGGGTTATGACGTATGTATATGTATGTATATGTATATACATATATACTTGCATATTTAGTCATGCGCATTTACAAATAGATCCAATTGAAGCACGAACGAAAGAAATATATAGCTATAATTTCGATATCTTTTTTTCGAGAGGAATCGTATTTGTATTAAATTTTAAGTTTCGATTAATTAATATAGTTGAAATATAGTTAAATAAATGTACGCGTATATCCTTACCTTGTGCGATTTTATCGTTATTCGCGCTTTTCCATAGAACTTGATCGAAAGAACCTCGAAACAAAAGGGATCAATCATTTGGCTTGTTCGATTTCGAGGCGAGAATTTTCTTCTTTGGCAGTGGCATAAAGTGTCTCGTACGTTTGCGTCGATGCTTTGGAAATAATACAACGAAAAGTTAATGCTGATCGTTGATCGATTATTGTCTAAAAAATTAGGTTATGTACGCGTATATTCACGAATTAATATGTATTATAATTCTAACAGGTAAAGATATAATTTTAATTAAAATGTTTATAATTAACCTTCAATCGAGAACATAATTGCAGATTTAGTATCGAGCCGCAGGCATTGGTCAAATACAGAAGATATTAATCGAAATCTTGGACAATATTTGTTGCATCAATGTAATCAAATCAAGTGGATAATTACTCGTGCAGCTTGGTTTCTTAAATTAGATTTTCTTTAACGATCGAGTAAGATCTATAAAAAAAAATGTATATTCCTTGAAGTGTGCAAATTAAATGAAGTTAAAGCATATGAAAGCCATCTATTCAATCGTAAATTACGATTGTTAGAAGGATCGCCATCCCTACAAATTTGCAACATCAAAAGATCTGCCTACGAACGCTCGTTCGTGAAAAAAAATACAACGCGTGGGCACGTTATTAGCATACTGATGTCGAATTTTAAACGGAAGACGTCAGAAAAATTTGAAGTTCCGTGTTAATATTGAATTCGTATCTGAAATAAAAATATAAAGATCAATTTATATTGTATTTCGATATAATTATTTAGGCAGAAGATGACACTCTGAAGATGAATAAATGATGCAATAAAATAAATAAATTTGTTTTAATGCAAAATTGAAAACGATATCCAGAAAAATTAAATTTATTTAATTACATGAAGATTGTCGAAAAGTTTTAATCATTTTACATTTCTAACGTTTGAATCCATTCAAAAGTATATTTTGAATAATTTTTTATCGATTCTACACTCATTTACAAAAGAAAAGAATTTTTCATGTAATCAATTAAATTCAATAAAAAATTTAGTAAAATATAAAGATGATTTTCGAGAGAAAATAAAAGAGAGAAATGAAATTAAATATTTTAAAAAAGTTAAATTATATTTCAACCATAATTCTGAGATAAAATATTAAACGGTATGCACACGATAAATTTTTAAATTTCATCTGTATGAATTTTTTGAGATTATTACTTTTATACTTTATAATATGTATAGAATAATAATATAATATAATGCATATTTTATACAATAAAAAATAATAATTTATGAGAGGAAATTGTAATGGAATATGCTTTTAAATTTTAACTTTTCATAATTTGTAGATTAACTTTTCAATTTTTAATTTAATCTACTTAGTAATCTATTTAAAGTTTATTTATTTAGAGTTATTCCATTTTTTAAATTATTCTTTTTTTTTGTATTAAAATATTTATAGAATTTTATACTTGAAACGTAAAATTAACATGAATGCAAAAATTATTCACAACAATTCGTTCAAAGTTTCTTTATTTCATTAACGTCATCAAGTAATTATTGTGATTTTAGTACAGCAGACTATAACGATAGACTGAAAAATAATTCGATTAATTATTCGTTTGTCAAAGAAAATCTAAATTAGAAGGGAACTGCGTTAACACCCATTTCATTTATTTCTTAGAAACCTATGTTGCTCATTAGCTAATTATTGAAAACCTAACTAATAATTGAACCTTGTCGGTTCTTCAAACAGCAATACACACACACACATACACGTAAGTATACACGTTATTTTCATCGATGAAAAGATTTTAATTAAAAGATACAAAAGAAAGAATTCATAAATTACAAGTGAAACTATGCTCGTTTATATTGAAATTTATTTTGTAGTTAAATTTTCTTCTATCTATTATCAATGTTCAATCAAAATCAAAATTCTATTTTTTATACGTATATAGATATGATATATTCGTAAAATATTAATTATTTTTTTTCCATTATTTCGTATCTTTTATTTTAGTATTTTTTTAGAATTATTTTCAATGATATCGATTCAATTCAGAATAAATTAAGCATAAAGATTAAAAAAAAATTGTAAATTTCAAAATTAAATAATCACATTTAAATTCCATCCTAAGATCATATAGTGAGAGAATAGAGATAGATTAAAAATATTGAAATCAGCGCCATCTCCAGAGTGTCGCAAATGAAACACGTTCATATGATAAAGACGAATTTTACCTTTCCTACTATCATATTCTATATCCTATTAATGAAAAATCTTCACGAAATCTATGAATATTTACATTCTATATTTATATTTTTATATATCATAAAGCCTATATTATATTTTATTATAAATTATACATACATACCTATATAAATAAATAATACCTATATATATAAATAAATGTTTCTTTTTTTTATTTTTCTCTATATTCTTTATATATTTCTATTTAAATGATTTTTAAATTACAATTAATTACAATTAATTCCTTCTTTTACTTCTATACTTTGTATAATTTCTTTATTTTAATTGTTAAATATTTTACCGATAAGTGAGAGAGCGATTTCGAAAAATTTCTGAGATTAGCGCCATCTCGCGTTTGGATCGTGGAAACTCTGCTTTGTTATTAGCATAGCAGAATATATAAGGAAGTATGCGAAGTTGTGTGACGTCATAAACAAGATACGCAATATTGCGCAAGAAGGATAGAAAGTATCTCCCATCACTTTAAGGATACCGCATAGAAAATTCATCAACGATCAATACAATATAATTTCTAATATATCGAAAATGCTATGTTGAAAATTAATTAACTAATTAATAAAATTAATTAATTATCTTGTTTTTATCATAAAATTTTGATACTTTTAAGCATAATAAAATTAATGCGAGAAATTTGCTTAAAGTTTTAATTTTAAAATACAAGTTTAAAACTGTCAAAATATTAAGTTAAATATTAAAAATAATTAATGCATTTTCCTCAAAGCGGGGAAAGATATTTTCTGTGCTCTTTGCACAATGTTTTTTATCGGTAACTTCGAATACCTCCTTGCATATTCTGTTATGCTAATAATAAGAAAGAACTTCGGGCATTCAAACACGAGATGGCACTAATTTCGTAATTTTTAATGTGAATTGAACGATATCATAGTGTTTGTTAGTTACCCAATGAGCTATAGTATATATATTCAACAACAGATGGTGTACATTGTTTGTAATCAAAAATGAGCTTCATAATAATTCACTATATGTATAAATAAATGTTTAGTTATGTATTATTAAATTTATTCTATGAATGTTTATTATTAAGTGTCAATAAGTGTCAATAATAATATCAAATACTACATATTGAATTAAATTTATTCATATTATTATTAAGAATTAAATGTGAATTAATTTGTTTATGTTATTATTATTAAGAATATGGCGAAAACTGATGTAATAAACGAAATCAAAAAGCTTTCAAGTTTAGAAAGAAAGCAAAAAATAATTGATAAAACACCTTTTTGTCATTTAAAAATTACTAATGCACGAATTTTGGATACAATAGAAGGCAGAGAAATATGTAAACATTGTTGTAGGTCACGAAAATTTTTTTGTTATTCTTGTTATTTACCAGTTATTGGAGAACAGTATTTTCCAAAGATAAAGGTAATAATTTATGTAAATTATGTAAACGTGAATAAATGATTTTTCTTTTTTTAGTTACCTATTAAAATTGATATCATTAAACATGCACGTGAAATAGATGGAAAAAGTACTGCAATTCATGCAGCTATACTTGCTCCTGAAGATGTGAGAATTTTTACATATCCTAATTTCCCAGATATATTGGATAAAGAAGAGGTATATATGACAGCAACAACATATTTAAAATTATTTTATGTTTTTAAAATTTTTGTATAAATAATATTATCCTTTAGACTGTTTTAATTTTTCCTAGCCAAACTGGTGTATCTGTAGATTCTTTATTCATAAAGGAGGTTAAAAAAGATAATAAAATAATTACAAATAGAATAAAGAATGCATTTCCTATAAAAAGAGCTATTTTTATTGATAGTACATGGCATCAAACAAAAGCCATTTACAAAGATCAAAGATTACGAGGTATTTTTATAAACAAATCATATTACATATATTTGTAAATTTATATACAGAAAAATATTTATTTTCATTATCTTTATTCTTTTTAAAAATAGAATAAAATATTTTAAGAGAAATTATAATTATATAAGATTTATATCATATGTAATAATATATATTGTTATTTGTAGATTTACATTGTGTTATTTTAAAATCAAGAATATCACAATTTTGGCGTCATCAGAAAAAAAGTCCAAGATGGTATTTAGCTACTATTGAGGCAATTCATCAATTCTTAGTAGAATTGCATACATGTGCATTTGGTATAATTCAAGGATATGCTAACATAAAAGATACTGAGGAAAATTCTATAAATAATACTATGCTTCGGCATACAAATGATTTAGATGAAAGATACAAAGGTCAATATGATGATCTTTTATATTTTTTTAAATATATGTATGAAAAAATTCATATTATGTATGATCATGAAAAATTATGGGCATATAAAAGACCATTAATTTAATTTTTATAACAATAAAATTTTATAAGAAAAATATTTATAAATATATTATATATATTAAATATCTTATAATTTCATTAATAAAAGAAATTAATAATAATATTCCTATAATGTTCGTTTTTAACCTTAAAAACAATTATAATACATATATATTTATTTTTAATTATATTCATTTAATTATATTGATTATTAAATCAATTTTTTATAATTACTATAAAAATTAATTTTATATATTATAATAAATGAATAAATGTATATAGAATAATATATTAACAATTGTAAATGTAAAAAATAGAACATTTATATATATATATATATATATATATATATATATAAATCATGTAAGTCATGCGAAGTATTTATAATTTTATAATTTATTTTTAAGAATCAAACAAAAAATTATATTACATATAAAATAATATAAATAATTTTTTTAATATTATATTAATATTTGTAATTAAAAAATTTCGATTGATTTTTTTTATCATATTTAATATTTAATACACTTTTTCACGTGATATTATTTGACAAATATCTTTAATTTCATAAAAAAATATATTATTTTTTAATTAAATTCAATAAACTACATTATAATTATATTACTAATCAGATGTTCTTGTTAAACAGGTTCGTCAACTTAAAAACTTTTAGATTAAAAAAGATTCAACACTAAGAAAATTTCTTGATTAGAGGTAGGTGACCTAATAAGTATTTACAAAGAATCAAACATCAAATTACATTATTTATTTTTGTGTTAAAGTTTCTTAAAAATTTAATAATGTGCACTATACTTATATCGAAACAAGAATAACATTCAAAAATAAAAAATTAGCTGCAAATATAGTACTATTCATCAAATCTGCAACATTTTGAATTATTTATTATGTTTGAAAATAAACAATGAAGATAGGGAGTATGTACGGAAAAGAGAATGCTCCCAAACACACGGGAAGCTGTACGCTGATTAGTGAATAGCTGGTAGTGACGTCATAACATCTTCGTCTCTTACGTTCCGCAACCCGCGGTACCCGTCAGCCGTCTGCAATGAGTTTAGTTTTCAAAACAAGACTCTGCTTGCCGCTTGTAGGCTGCACTCGCATCTAAACGAAAACTTAAGGCAGAGTTAAAACCTGGTGATTCGGAAAACTGTGCCTATACTAGTGTTTCGTGTGATTTTGATTTTTCTCTGATATTTTCTGCCTTTTCGGTAAAACGTGACGAAAAAATGGACACCCTTCGCGAGCAGGTGATGATCAATCAGTTTGTGCTGGCTGCAGGTTGTGCCAGGGAGCAAGCGAAACAGTTGCTACAAGCGGCTCATTGGCAATTCGAAGTAAGAGAATAAGATTTCGC
Source organism: Apis cerana (assembly GCF_029169275.1). Lineage (NCBI taxonomy): Eukaryota > Metazoa > Arthropoda > Insecta > Hymenoptera > Apidae > Apis > Apis cerana. The sequence continues at coordinate 11,561,816 of NC_083861.1, forward strand.
ATCTTTTTTAGGAAAGCATTAAGAACTTCACCATATTTATGCTCACCGCGATTCGATACTTTCTTCGTAAACAAAGCAGCGAAAATGGCCGACCGTTCAAGCGGTACTGTCGTTCGATCCGTAGTTATGTATTCACACGTGTTTAAATGAAAACACTAATTGAATTCAATTGAACGATGTTCCGTTGTTAATTGTTATGTATAATCGCATTAAAATACGTTCAATAATGATCTAAGTCATATAAGTTGAATAAGGAAACATATTTATTATCATAAGGATAAAATCCATTCATAAAAATCATACGATGTTGCTAAGAGGTTTTGTTCGTTATTATTACGATGAGCATGATCATTCTGATCTCGGTATTAAAGTTATAATATATTACAGATAGTTACAGATTATATTTTTCTAATCTTTTCGTTTGTTTTTAGTTACATCATTTTTTTTATTGTGATTCTATTCGGTCAATCTCATTTTAGACTTGGCTTTTATTCACAAACATTATTACATACATATATTACATACATTTAACGTGCATAAAATTTTAAAGGTTTAAAATAAGGTCATATATCTATATCATATTTGATTTCTTCAAACCTAGTCTGTAAACGGACTTGGCCACTAACAATGAGAACAATGCTGACATCGCGTGCAGCAATCGCGAACAATAACTATCTTTTTGGTACAACCTTTCCTATCGATTTACGAGTTATCCGTTTGTACTGAAAGCCTCCTTCGGTTTATGGAAATTAGATTACATTTAGTCCATCGATATACTATGTATTAGTGAGTTAACGACCTTACACGTAACGTTACGAGCGAATAGAACACAACAAAACACAACTTCTGCTTTAACTTGTATCTATTTAAGTTAGTATCGGTATATCAGTTTAAGAAATTAAGAATTATTTAAAAATGAAACGAATGAAATATTTATTTATAAAATGATCATAAATTTTGTTAACATAAAATATTATTTTCCAAATATGAATTATAAAACTTGTATATTTTTGTATATAATTTTGCATATAACTTGTTATAACTTTTTTAATAGGAAATATTTATATAAAATATTTCTCTTATTTCGTATCAATAGAATACATCGATAAAATTTGATTGGAATTTATACTTTATATATCACTATAACGTAATATCTTATTTAACATCAATTATCTGTCATCTTTCATTCATGTTATTGTTATACGAATTAAAATATTTAAGATTAATAATTTCAATAATTTCTGATAATCAAGAAATCAGAAAAAATTATATACGATAAATCCATCGTAATAAATTCCATGAAATTAAAAAAGAATAGTTTAATGGTGATTATTAGAAAAAATGCATATATATTTTGATGCGGTTTATATATATTGTGTTTAAAATCCATGAAGTTTATATTTCTTATAATTTTTATATCATCAATGAAAATAGATTACAGATGTTAATTAAAGATAAAAATTTAAAAGTGTAAAAAAAGTGTATATAATATTTATATAATGCATGTATATATAAATAATTTATATAATAATGTATATAATAATATATAAATAATAATTTTCTAAAATCTATATTATAAAGTGAATTAGAAAAGGTAATTATAACAAAATAAAAATATATTTTGATGACATTTATTTGGAAAAATATATGTATATTTTAACGATATAATTTCTATAACTTACTGATATCTGCAATTCATGAAGTTTACACAGTTTACAAGTTTCTCAGACTTTCACATCAACCAATATAATACGGTCAAGAACCTAGCATACACTTTAAACAATTAGTATCTTATCCATAGGCATTAATTGGTCATTTTTTTTTGCTAAAAGTTTTTTATATTTTTAAACGTTTGATTACTAAAATTAAAACTTTAGAAATTTTATCGTACCACGTATTCAGAAATTTAATGAAAGTCATTTCTATATCTCTGTTTTTGGAAAGTGTTATTAGTTATTAGTTAAATATTGTTTTTAAAGATAAGATATTGTTTTAAAATAGAAAAGATTTAAAGATTAAAAAAGAGTAAAATATTAAATTAAATTATTTAAAATATAAATTAATATATTTAAAATAATTTTTAAATTTAATTTTAAATGCATAGCATTATAAGAGCTTAAAAAAAAATAGAAAGAAAAAAAAACATTGGCATTCAAAACATAAGAGGAATGAAATTTTATCACGAAACTTTGGCAATTTATCTTGAAACCAAATTGATCGTTAGTTGATTGCGAGATTCAATCGGTTATTTAGCACCATGTTTACTAAACGATTGCAACATGATATTAGAAGTTAAATTGTAATCTCTGGTTGTCGCTTTAAACGCAAGATTTCATAAGAATCGCAAAGGATTGCTAATATTTAATGTCATTCCGTTATTATTGTCGTTACGTCATTCCAAATGAAAATAACCATCGCATCATTTAAAATAAACATCGTCAATATCTTTTGTACACCCCCGTTCATAAACATTGAAACACCTGCCAATGTAAAATATATAAATCACAAAAATATATAGAAATTAGATATTTGTATTGAAATCATTATAAATATTGAAAATGGAGAATAGTATCTCTTGAAGAAAGGATTCTTTTTCGAGAAATATTAAAAATCTGATTAAATCTAATACATTGGATATATCCTTAATTGATATTGATATAATTGAAAAAATTAAAAGAAATGGAGTGTAAAAAAAATTGCATTATAAACATTTATATTAAAAAAAAGATATTCATCTTTTTTTCTTATGTATTTATTTTTTTTTATTACACTCTTAATAATACACGTTTACAGGTACCATAACAAAGGAGAAATATATTTGATCAAAAACTTAAAATAATATAGTTACAAAAAGATTACAAATCTTAAATTTTCGTAATAATCAAAACTGCATTATTTCGAGAGAAAACAAAAAAAAATAAAAGCAGAGAGAGAGAGAGAGAGAGAGAGAGAGAGAGAGAGAGAGAGAGAGAGAGAGAGAGAATTTAGTCTGTTCGTTGAATTCAATCTGAAAACTTTCTCTGCTCGACTGCTAATGCTTTTAACAACAGATTACGATACAGGTTCTAATGAGTACTGGTAAGTTTATATGTATACGCTACAGCGGTACCTTTCCAGTTCTCTCTTTCTCTCTCTCTCTCTCTCTCTTTCCGTTTCTTTCACTATGCCATCTGTACCGATATATATATATATACATATACGTAACATGTACACAATAGACGAGATACTTTCATGATTATCCAATGAGATTAGTTAATAAGAACGAATTAAATAATTTATTAAAGGAATATAAGGCATACTTTTTTATTTTCTTATTTATAAATTTATTAATAAAATTTGACTTTTATAATTATATGATTTTTTTTTTTTTATATATTGTACACATATTTGTTCCTCGGTCTCTCGGTATTGATTTCTGGCCTGTTGATAATACATAGTTGAAGAGTTTCATTGCTTATGTTCAATATTTCATATTCCACGAACAAAGCAACATCAAAACATATAGCTCGGCGATTGGCACCGCGATAACGTATACAGATAGGGAACTTACAATAGGTCTTAAAGAAACTTACAATAGGAATGATAAAAAGATAAAACTTGAAGAAAGGAAAATAAATTTTAAAAAGTAACAAAATGAGTTTACTGACCAAGAGTTGAATTCGTGATTTTTCGAAAAAATGAAATGTTTCATGTTTATTGAGCTTATATTTTTTCTTATAGAATAAAAAAATTTCGCGATTATATTTAAATATAAATATATATATGTATATATATTCAAAATAAATCAAGATAATAATATCGGGTCATGTGTATATCATTCCTTGCGTTTCATCCTCGAATGCTGGTTAATTTTAGCATTGAACGCAAAGTGCCATTAGGATGTAATTGCATGGCGGACGCATGATGAAGCCACGCCGTTCGAGATAGAAATAAAACTATTGTTATCATTATCGATATCAATCGTCAAAACTATACTATTTTACCATCGTAAGATCCTTTTTAGAGGTCGGCTTTCGAGCTAAAGGAACGGCAAGATTACGACGATTCCATTGCAGTGACATCTGGCAAAGTCCATCTGTTCTGTTTTTGTCGCCATCAGTGTCTCTCATCGTTAACAGCTTGTATATGTGTATCCTTTGTTTCTCTCTCCCACGAAGGTCAAACAAAAGTGGATCTTCATTCAATTTAAATTTATTTTCATTTTTTTCTATATTTATTCTAATAATATGTGAATCGGGGATTAAATTTATTATCGTGTCTGACATTTTCGAGAAATTCATGAAATTCTTCGAGCGCGTTTCACGCGTATCGAGTACCCATGGTATACCAAAACAATTCCAGAGATTTATCGGAAGAACGTGAAAAATTAGCACGCTACATCGGTGGCAATGTGCCATTTCTCTTTTATTCGAAAGAATGCTCAAGAGAAGGAAGTTTGTTTGCAAACCGCATGAGAACAACTTTTAGAAATGATGCTTCCATCAAATCAATATATACTTCTTTGAGAAATTTTCACTATTTGGGAAATTGCTTCTAAGTGCTTCGATTCTTCGAAAGTGCACCGTTCTATTTTTCATGATTCAGCTTTTTTTTTTTTTTACGTCAACGTTTAATTTATCGATACTTTTTCTGATACTTATCATTTTTGCTTTTCTTCTCTTTTATTATGATTCTTTCAATTCTTTTTTTCGAATTCGAAATCGAAACAATTGATTTAAATAAATATATAAATTGATTTAAATAAAAGAAATATAATTTTTTTTAAATGTGATAAGACGTGCAAAAGAAACATACTTTTCTAATTTAGATGACATGGTAATAGTCATAATAATAGTCACAATAATAGATCAACGTATGTAAATCTTCTTATCTCAATAAGTTAGCATAGAAGAGATATGTTTTATCAACATTATTTTTAGGTTAGGTTGATGCATATAAAATATTAAAATATTATTATATTTCTCTAGAATTTAAATATAATGTAATACAATACTAAATTTTATTCTGTCGATAATTGTTATCAAACATTCATCTTTTAAAAAATAATCTCACGCAAACCGAACTATAATAAAACTTCTGAAACGTTAGAAGATAGATAAAATTTCATGTAACGAAGTTTCGTTTGACCTTAAGGTCCCCAGATATCTACGTAGATCTGAAAACGTATATAGATTTAAGTAGAACCATTGGTCTTTCATGAATTTCTCTAGAATTTTTTAGAATTTTAAATTAAACATTTTAAATTTATCTAAAATATTTAAAACAACAATAAAATATTATTATATATACACACACATATATATATATATTTTTTTTTTACTTTTATGTATACTTTTCATTTTGAATGAATCAATAATATTTACAGAAACTGTTAGCTTATAAGTATCAAAACAATGTTCAAATTTTTTTTAAGCTGTAACATATTTCTGGAAATAAAAAGTTTCTTTAGTTTTATTTCTTTCGTATTTTTTCTCTGCGTTTTGAAAATCTTTCCACAATATACGTCTAGGTAAACTGGAAACTTTGAAACGTAGGAAATCTATTTCAGGTTCTTTCTCGTTACGTGATTTGAACGTAACGTGGTCGAGAAGTGTTGGGGCACGCGGAACGATTTTGCCCAAGATTTACTAGTTTCTATATTCACATGGCAGATGAATGTCTCTTTTACCTCGTTTCTCAATTTCTTATTAACTTATTTTCATATTGTATTATTATAGATAATTTTTATCGTAAATTTAAAATGGTTCAAATTTGTTTGTACAATTGCTTCTAGATCGATTTTTAATCGAACAAGATATACATGCGTACTATCAATACAATGTATTATCAATCAAAAGTTTTAAATTACACATTTATTCGATGGATAAGTTATTTAATGATTGAGAGGATTTTTATTCTTATCGATAAAGATCATCGTAAATTTTTAAGTAATAATACATTTATAAAAATAAAATACGTGATTTCAAATTTAAGTGAAAAGTATAAAATACCTAAAAAAAAAAAAAAAGAAGAAATCATTTATTATTGTTTCTATACGTTTTATTTTCAATGAGAAAAATACTTATTATAACTTAATAAATAAAGAATACGTGTATGCATGCTTTAATTAGCGTAACGAGGATAACGATAAGAATTTTTCTGATCGCCTTTATAAGATATATTATACTTTAAACTTCCATATAACATAAGCGTAATTTTATCGAATAATCAAATAATTTGTCTGTTTGTTATCTTTAATACGATTTATTAACGCGAATATAGGTTAATATTAACTCACTGAAATTGTTCGCGATTGTACTTATTCCTTTTTGTTTCTCGATAAATATAGATAAGATTTGTTACTAACGATTTATCGGTATCATTTGCGATATAGCAAAAAGAAAATTACAAATATACCTCGTGATCGCGAATGTATATTCTTGTCTCCTCGAAGAATCTAACAAAACAAGGATACCATAGGCAACCGTTAATATTTTAGATGCATGCAAGTAGCAACGTCGTGCTACATAGTAAAACCTGGGTTTCGAGGAAAACTTAGCGGAAAACGGATTGAGAACTGCATAAAAAGAGTCAAATACGAAGAAATACAAGAACAAAAGTAAACAAGGCGCGTCACGGTTTTCCTTAGAAAGGCAATTTTCAAAGTTTCGCGAAAACGAGTATGTCGCGTGCACGTGAGAAACTGGTAAGAAACTGTATGTAAATTTCCGACGCAATTAGGTCGGTTAAAAAGATTGTTATACAGGTAGTCAATGATCTATCTGAGTATTGATAAGTTTGATGCAATTGAATGATACGAAAAAACGTTGCGATCTCGTGCGATTAAGTTATATAGATATTTTTAATTCTGTGAAGCGAATAATCGCTAACTTGTTATGGTAAATGTAAAGATTATCTGTTACAAAATTGTAATGATATCGTTTGGCTGCATCGAATTTAAAATTGATCTGTTTGTAATATTTTGAAACTTAAAGTTAATAATGTGATGTGTCATGAAAGAATATATCAAATACTGAAAAGTTTTTATGTGTTAATATCTTTAATTATAATCCGGCGCGCAACCGGCAACCGAAATCACGTGGTGCGCATATAGTACTATATAATACTAAAAATTGTGATCACTTGTAATTAGAATAAATTTCATGTTGTGAAATTAGATCTTGTAATGTCTATATATAGTTTGTTTTTATCATTGTTTTGAGTATATAAAAAAATAAATATAAAGAATTTACATATCTCTTTAATAATGATAAATCAGTATAATTACTTCAAAAAACTTACAGTGTAAATAGATTGTAATAACTTTTGTAACGTAAATAATACAAAGAAAAAAATGGGAATTCATCAATTTTATATTTGATCTTTGAAAAAATTTTTTTTACAAATGTTAAAGATGTATAATTATTTGTCCGAAAAAAGAATTATAAAATATAAAAATATATTTTTCATTAAATTTTTCACTGAATAAAAATAACAATGGTTGAAAAAAATATTTCGTATTATTGAAATTTTGTGACACTTAGCGCACGAAGAATTTTTGAGCACGTGATTGAATTGTATTTCAACACGTAATGCGATCTTGCAATAGAAACAGAACCATTATTATATTCATCTGTTGCTAGTGGTGTCATACATAATTGCGCGTATCGATCGATTGGTGTACAGCTGTGTTAACGCTGTAAATGTAACCACACCCGCCTTAATAAATCGAATTGAAGGTCTTTTCCAAGAGCGTGCGCGCGCAGACATATACTTACATATCTAGTTAGAAATTCTAACGGAAAGAATTTGTTGTTAGGTCACTAGTTTAAGCGTTTTTTTAATTGAATATCTTTTGTGTATTTAAGCGATGAAAAAAGTGATATGCTTTTTTTAATATTGATTTTTCAATATTGTTCAAAATGTTCTAATGTACATTTGAAGTAATAACTATGATTATAACGATATTTTTTTTAGGTTAAATTAAGCAAAAAATATTTAACATATTTTTTGAAATTGAAATATTTTTTCATGTGTTATTAATTATCAGTCAGTGTATTATCAATAATTACAAACGTATGATAAGTGTATAATGTGTCACTGGTAGAGCATGTATCATCGCGAACATGTTAAAGGTTATGTGACTTATTATGCGCTGTCTGAAGATTAATGATACGATTCGTAAACGGAAACAGAATTCATTTTGAAAAACGATTGTTATGTAATCATAATACAACCATAATAGTAATATCGAAATATATTCGATTTGTTTAATCTAATAATGGTTATTTTATAATTTCAGACTGCTCTTAGTATTTTCTTTCAAGAAGCTGCGATACCTCCCTGTGCACAAGGACCTGGTACACATTTTGGTCAAGTAAGTTGATTCGTTTTTTGATAGTCATATTATGCAGAAAAGAACCGGTTTATAAAAATGGAAAATATAGGACGTAACCATAATTTCATGATAAAATAACGAAAATATTCAACGTAGTTAAATCATTTATTAAACCATTATATATATCGAATATTCTAGAGGTTTTCTAAATTTTATATTTATATATTTTATTTAACTGGTTATTTATGGCTATAATTACAATAATTATTGTGTAATACTAATCAATATCATATTAATAAACACTGACATATTTCATTAAAATTTAAATTATTAGATCTAAGTTTCTTTTTTTCAATAAATTAAATTGAGAAAAATTTATCAAAAAAAGTTCGATCGTTCCTTTATTCTTGTATCGACATCTAATCGATACGAAACTATTTCCGCGTCAGGAGCGTCGTTGTCGTCGTCGTCGTCGTCGTCGTCGTCGTCGTCGTCGTCGTCGTCGTCGTCGTCGGTTATGGCGGCGATATTCTATCTTCTTTTCCCTTTCCATTGACTCTCTTTATTTATGTCACGTGCAACGATCCACGACACATCACGCGAATGATTTTATTCATTAGGTTCGTTGCGCGAATCGCGTCGAGATCACGCGCGAGAAATGAAATTTTTTCATTGTCTTTTGTTCACGTGACATTGTTTCATTTTGTTTGTTTTATGAATACTTGGAATTTATTCATTTCTTTTCGTCCCGTGAAATTAGTATAGTTTGTTTTACTATATATTCTATATGAAAAAATAAAATATCACAACATCCAAAGACTTTAATTAATATTGATCGATTTACGTGATAATAGTAGTCCGAGAATCTTATCGAAGTATACAAACACAAATAAATATCTATAAATTATATTTAATATCTTCTTATGTATGGAATTATAACAGATTACTAAGAATATATTTGTTACGTTTCTTTTCTAAAAAAATTCAACGAATCAAAACAGAACTTTATTTTTATTTTAATTATATATATATATATATATATATATATTTATACTATTAATTGATTTACCGCTATTAATCAATGATTTCATACACGATTTATACACACCGGTGATTTACTACATTTTTGTGCATCGTCACGTAACATGAGGGGAAGTGCGCATTCGAGTCATCGATTTGGCTTAAACTTTACTCACGCTCTGCGTCTTGTATAATAATGTATTAAATTAGCAACTATAAATATTATTAAACATTTCGTAAAAATATTATGTTTAAGATATAAGAAATATAAATGAATCGAGATAATATTTTGATATAAATAATTCAATTCTTGAAATTTCCAATTCATTTTTTTTTTTGAATAAATTTTTAAAAAAATATTATAATGTTGTTATAACTAGATACTTGTTATTTTGAATTATTTATACTACATCGTATGCAAATTAGACGGTTGGAAATGAAGTGAGAAATCAATAGCCATTAAATTTCATTCCGTCTGTCATTGAGTATCAAACTGTTCATTATCGTTGTTGTTTGATAAATGTTATTTCCATCGATTTCACTTCTATTTTTAGTTGATATTTAAATTTATATTAATAATCATTATTTTTGACTAATTATATATACTTTATCTCTGAATTTTTTTATTTTAATTAATTTTATGATAATAATTTATTCTAACGTAAAATAATTTTTAATTCTCGTGTATTAATTATTATTTCTAAAAGAAATAATAATTAAATTTTGCAATTGATCGTTTTATTATTATTTTCGTTTTGAAAAATTTTTCACAGACTTAAAAAGTTTTAACGTAGAATAACAGTAAACATAAAATATTATCATTTTTCAGTTATGTAAATATAAATGCAAGACGTATATGACATCATAGATAAAATGTATAGATAAAATATTTTCATTTATCAATGCGATCAAGAAAATAAAAAATCGTCATTATGATGTGTGCCACTCTAATTTCTTATATGAAGTCATATACAATGCGAACACACATATCGCATATGAGATGAGATCACTTAATATATTTTAATAAATGCTTATATTACGCGATCTAAGTTGAATAGATTATCTTTTTTTCGAAATATAAAAACGTGAGAGTACAAAAAAAATTAAAAATGTAAAATATTTAAATTTTTATTATTAGTATGTACTTTTACATACTATGATTATAAAAAGAAGATTCGTAAAATATCAATATTTTTAGAAATATTATATCATATATTTATATATATTTATGTATGACTTCATAATTAATTTGTATTCTATTCCATATATCATGAATTGTTTCCAATTTGTAACGCAAGCGATGTATTTCTATTTCTTTCAATATAAGGAAATTATTTTTTGTTGAACATTTAGCATTTTATATCTCGCAAATTGTTTTCAATTAATATATCATATATTATACATGTCATATGTTATACATATCATAATGAATATACATCATAATGAATTTTACGTTTTATTTTTTATTATTTTTAATCTTTATACTTTATATTAATTAATACATTTGTTTATCGTACAGTTGATATTCACATATGTTAATTTTTTTTTCTCAACTGGAAATGTTGCGCAAAAAATACGCTTACGCATAAAATTTGTTGATAATGTTCTAATATTTTGAAATGAGAAATTATTAAATTCAAAAACAAAAAATAATTACATTAAAAATGAAAAGAGTTATTGAAAGTAAGTTTTTTAAAGAAATATATCTAATTTAAAATTTTTAAAAGACATTTTAAATTTTAAATATTAGATTTTAAAATTTTTAAAATATGATGATTAAAAAATATAAAAAATTTTTTAAATATTCTGATTAAAATTAATCGTTACATAATTATAATTTTCTTGATTATCGATAAAAATACAATTAACATAAACTAGGCAAATATCCTACTTAATGAAATCAGTGTCAAGTGTATTTCCAAGAAACACAACGTCATCATTACGCTCGTATTCTATACAAATGCATAGTCGAATAAGCAAAAGGAACATCTATATTGTAGAATTACACGTACGAAAATAACCTTTACAGGATTTCGTTCTTTGCGGATTCGCAGTGGTTGCTTGGTTACAAGCGACATGAATCATCAAGACGAACGCATTATATTTGATAATATTCACTGGCGCGATTCATATGACTTGTATAATTGTATGAAAATAATAACAATGTTTGGCGGTCTATTTTCATGCCTTCTGGCATATTCTCATGTGCTAAGAATTCTTCGCGATCGTTTACAAAGATTATAAATTGCAGTTGTTTGGCGCTGACACTAGAATTACTAGAACAATCGAAATTAGTGATTTTTTAGAAAGATTACTAGTACACTTACAATTGTATAGTTTACGTCAAGATAAAAATAAATCTATTTTATATTTCTATTTATATTTATATATTTCCATATTTTATATTTATTATTTAACTTAATTATGAAAGTCAATTCGATAGTAAATGAGGAATCGTATTAATTTCACAGTCTGTTGCTGTCATTTGCAGCATGGCAACCAAGTATTTGACTTAATTAAAAAACTCATAAAATTATGTGGCATGAACACGTTGATTCAGCAGAATGAGCTCTTCCTTGTTAACTTTTCTGTTTCTTCAGAGATTAAAATTTCATTTTTCTTATGATTCACTATAGGAGCTATCTAGGAATTTAAATCAAAAATTTACTGAATCCTAATTTCTGAAATGAAATCGTGTTGAGGTTATGTTCCGACATGGGAAACAAAAGTTATATTTCTTTCATTTTCCTCATTCATTTTTATTATTAGTTTGTTTTCCTTCAATAATAATCGATAAAATGTTGAAAGCTTATCTAAACAAGAGGTTTCTAATAATGTTTTGAAGTCTATAAGTTCTCTGCAAATATACAAACATAGATTATGAAACAAAAGAAAATATTAAATGAAATAACTTTTTTCTGATAAAAGTTTCAATTAAAAAGTATTTTTATCTTTTCTTTTCTAAATTTGTTTATAATTCTTATGTGTTATTTTAAAAAATATTTTAATACAAAAATAATTTATTTTGATTTTAAATATTAGATAGAAATTTTTTAAACTTTTTAGTGAGTTCAATGAATTTGAAATGCAGTATAATGCATCATAATTTACCAATTAGTAAAGAAAATGGTGATATAAATATTTATTTAAATTATTTAGACATAATAATAATACATTTACACGTATTTAATGAATAAATAAAAGTATTTATAAAAAAATACAATTAATACAAAATAAAATAAAAAAAATAATAGATTGATGTAATAATAGATGATAAAATATTCATAAATCATATCGTATTACTATATTTCTGTTTTCGATAAATTTTATTATATTTATTTTATTTTATTATTATTTGTAAAATTAAAAAGAAATCTCTACAATAGATAATAAAAAATATTAATTAAATATTAAAATATTCCTTATCTATATCAAAACAAAATAAATAAAATATAATTCAAATTTTGTTAATTTTTATTATTGTATTTTGCGTCAGTTATTTTCTACTGTATATTTCATATTTTATCGATATTATCGATAAATCGTATTTATATTTGAGTTAACTATCTATAGCTTATCGATACTCGGCGTAACTAACTCGTTTCTTATACATCGAGTGAAGACATCGAGTTGTATCGAGAGCGTTCTTCTTTTCACTGTGAACTTCACTAATAAATTTCAAAACGATATGAAAGGCAGAGAACCACTGTCAGCAGACAGTTGCTAGGTGTGTTACTATTCTCGGTCGGAGGCATTCCGATAAACTGTGTGCCAAATCTTGGCTCAACATTGGACGAACAACGTTCAAATCTGAGGGCAAAATCCTAGATTTCTCTGACCATTTTTACTTTACTTTCTTTTCCAATATATATACATATGTTGTCGAAGTAGACCGCTTCGGGAAGCCATTATGCGACCGCTGAAGTCAGTTGTAAACATTGCATCATGGCACTATAAACAATTGTACGCGTTCAAGTAATTAATTGGTAATGTTTCTGATTATTTTATTATACTTATATTTATATTAAATAAAATGCTAAATAAGAATCGAAATGAATTTCACAATTATAAATATGTATATATTTGACTCGAGTAGTGATAAAATGTCGGTTAATTGTATTAAATTTTATTTATTTCTTTACATACATAAATACATGAACATGTGTTTTATAAATGTTTCATCATTTTAGAGATAAGATTTTAGGATTTACTTTTCTTATCATTAGTTATGTCATTTAGGTTAGTAATTTGTATCTATGAGTTTTCTACATTTTTAAATGGTTAATAAATTTATTAATAAATTTGAATGAAATTGTAAGTTTGAATTTAATTTGTGTCACGGTATTATTAATAATATTTCTAAATATTTATTGTAATTAACAAAATTTATTTAATCGTATTTTACATATCCATAATTATCTTTATTTGCATATATGTTTAACTTTTTAAAAAAAATTTATAAAATTAAATTTAAAAATTATAACAAATTTTGATTTGCACTTTCTTATTTATTTATATATAGCTAATCGACAGTGCATCGAAGAACACAAGAACACATGTGCATCTTATATTGTTGCTTTCTGTCCACCTGGTGGTACGCTGACATCACATTCAGGAGCCAAAGGTTCAATGACCTTAACAACTGACGAGTAGTTCTTACTCACAGAAAGCTACTTTTGTTGTTCTCTTTTCACCCGCCTACCATAGATGTGTGTCGCTTCATTGCGGCTTACGTAAAACATTCGTTGGATATTTTTAGCTTTATAGACAAACCAATGTCTTGTTCCGTATTTCCGAGACACAAGCAGGAAACAAGCGTAACTCTTTCCTGATAATTTCCTATCCATCGGAAAATATATAATTGCCTAGTCAAATGAATGAAACACGAAATGCTGTAATACTTCATAAACATGTATTATATAATGATCCATCGTAGAATTTGTTTAAGATAATTAATATTAGCAAAGGAATTAAATACTTCTACATATGTATGTATATATATTGATTACAAGAATATATTTATATAATTGAAGTAAGAAATATTCGTAATTAATTCATAATGGAAGAATATTATATAATTGAAGTCAGAAATTTTCATAATAAATATATAAAAGTTTAACGATTGATAACCGTTAACAAAATTTGAAATTTAAAATATTTTCTTTTCTTAGCGAATTTAAATAATCAAATATTAAAGTTTCCTTAAATAAATATAATCTTTTTATAAGTATAAATTTTTTCAAAGCAGTATAAATATACACAGTGTGAAAAAAATATTTACATAAAAATGTTTTTATTAAATGAATAAAATATTAATACAAATGAAGGAAACATTGATGACAAAGTAACAATCATGTAGGTGTTTTTTTATAACTGTTAATTGATATTTAACTCTTACGTAATGAAATGTAAGCATACAAAATACTTATTCTTAATCGATGTGTTAAACCTGTATTCTCATAGGTTTTAAAGTCAAACATGAAAAGGAGGTTGATGTAAGTATCGATCTTCAAACGAAGAATCTATGTTTACGACTATATAGACATGCGTCCTAGTCTCGACCTAAATAATTATACATGCAATATTCAGAGATATAAACATATGTAGATATTTAAAACAATTAAATCGATTAGTATTACCGATTACTATTGCAATTACTATAAAAATATATTTCTTTTGTAGATTACTCCATGTAATACACCGGCTACACCACCAAATTTCCCTGATGCACTCTTAGCGTTTTCCAAAATGTCTGCGGGCGACAAAACTCCTTCGGGTAAATTTCATTTTTATTATATATTTCGTTTCAAATAAATATATTTATTAAAAGAATATTTTTTCTCAACGTTAATCGATGATATATTTTCGTATAATTTTTTCTTAAATCTTTTTCCACTAAATTCGAACGATTCATTTTCTTTATTTTATTATGTTTTCCAACCAGCGAGGATTATTTCTATCCGCAATGTATACATTAATGAATTCATAAAAATGTAAAGATACATTCTTGTGTCGCAAATCTTTGTTATTTTATAATTACACTCTTGTTTTATGTCTCATTTATGCATATGTAAATTAAAGAATAAATTCGTTTTATCATTATCAGGAATGTCGCCAAGTCAAAATGGATTGCATCAGAATTCGATGCAGATCGGGATGGCGGCGCAACACCATGGAGGACGGTGTAGTGTAACCGGGAATGCGCAACAGCAAACACAGAGTCAACAATTGGGCCTAGGCGAACCACAGAGATAAAAGAAACTCGTGATTCGGCGGCCCGTGTGTAAGATCCCGAGGTCGCACGATGTGCATGTAAACGGTGTTTAAAACAGGAAGCATGGTTTATAAAAGATCGACTGGCTCCCCAGGATTATACGCTGTGTAACCACAAGAGCGATTATTAGCCGAGATTCACACGCTCGTATCTCCTTATCCCTAGAAAAAGGACGCAAGATTTTCTGAAAAATTGTGTGCACGGTGGAAAATTCAAATAATTATTTAGACGTGCACCTAGAAGAAACGAGATCTCTCTCCATAGAAAGGGGATCCTCATCTTTCATCGACTATAATACGGTATATATGAATTTCTAGACTAGGTACGATACGATCCTCTGTTGTTTATTCTTGTTATTCTTTGATATATGTTGTATATTGAAAGACGCAAGACGATCGAGCCTGTTGAAACATCTCGCGAGAAAAAAAAAAAGCTCTTGTCTTCTTCCATTGGATTATTCTGAGTGATACACGTAAAAAAAAAGAAAAAAAAGAAAAAAAAAAAAAAGAAAAAAAAAAGAAGAGAAAAGAACATAAAGAAAGAGGAAGTTTGCAAAGAGATTATTTCTTTTTTCTCTCTCTCCTTTTTAAAAACTGTACTTCTGGGACGGTAGTTCCTATGGTTATGAAAGACAGCGATACTCTCCTTAGCGTTTATGAAATTAGTATGCGTCCAGAATGCCGCTTGTTGTAAATGAGTAGCGAGAAGCCTCCTCCACCGTCCCGGGTATCTTCCTTGTTGTTTCTCGATCTACAGAACTCGCGGCTAGATAGGAAACATTTGCGGTTCATGGACCGCTGAAGTCAATGAGAAATCGAATATCACTTCCACACCATAGTACAAAAAATTGCCGACACTGGATAGCATTTAGCGATGAATTTTAGTTATTTTTTCTTTTTTCTTTTTTTTTTTTTTTTATCACAATTGAGCGACATAATCAATGTAATTTGATTTTAGTAGTTTAGTAACCACGAGTTGAAAAATATTATCTTACTCGTATTTCTTGTCATCTGTTATTTTTGATGACAATCTTGATGATGACTTGATCCAGTGATTTTGTATAAAATCTGATTTTGTCGGCACTGTTTTGTAATAATAATAATAATAATAATGATAAAGATGTAAGTCGAATAAAAGGCAAAAAAAATTGTTCATGCTCAACGCGAAACGAGTAATGGATAAAAATACGAGGCTATTATAATGAATGCGAAATTACGATGAATTATTATGTAAAAAATTGTAAAAAGAAATTTACTGATTATGTAATGTCCACTAAGTATTTATGTAAAGTGATTTGAAGAACTATACTATACATTTTTTAGAAATCATTCATACGGAGAAATCACTTGCTCAGATAGTATCCAGTGTAGGTCATTTTTTTTCTACGAGAAAAAAAGCAGTGGAGCCATATTAGCTGAGCTGTTTCATCGTCAATTCAATTTACACATAGGAAAACAAATAGAGATTTCGTACTTCTTCACATGTAAATGATTTAATCATAGATTTCGTATTATTCGCAGAAATTCTTATACAACAGCTTATTGTAATTTACCTAACCAGTATATAATAAAAACTGTTTTCCATTCATTCTTATATACACATCGATAATCGATGATGTACACCTGAAGCTTATTTTCATTTTCGATTCGACGATCTTTCTCACAAAATAATCTATTTATTTTCATGACACGTCTTATATTGATTCATATTTAGTTTCAAACAAATGAAAGACATTTTATTATTTGAATAAGCATATAGAAACTTAAAATGTATTAGAAAGTTGCAGATTTCATTGCAATTAATAAATAATATAAAAATCAGTCTCGAAAGAAAAGAGACATCATGATCAGTATAATCAAATTTTCAGAGAGATGGAATAGTTCAAGTTTTCGAGTTTCGCTGCAGCTTCATCACTGTGCATTCATTTGTGTAAATACGATAGAAATGATGTTATATGAAAATTGAGTATGATGAAACGTTTTTCTGTAAGGTATACGCTTTAATGTCTTTTTTGTGTTTGTAACGTATAGATCAGTGTCCCGTGATATGTTATAGTTTATATGTTATATTTTGTTTTTGTGACCTGATCATGAAATATGTATAATGTATTAAAATTTGTACTGGCGTGACATGATATTTTTAGAAAAATGTTATTCATATTAATTATATAGAAATTTTAGAACACTGATCTAAACAAATTATGAAAATACTATTATGTTAAAGCTATTATTATTATTATTGTTTATATTTGACTATCAATAATAATAAATAATGTTTATGTACATAATTTTGAAAAAAATGATTTAAATAAAACATTAATAATGGTGCTTTCATAGACTTTTATGTAATTTTATGTAATTCTTATTCATATGCGTGAGTATACCCTTTGTACTTTAGATTTGAAAAGAAACAATTCGGTTATAAATTTCGGTATTAACATATATACATATAATAAAATGATCAATAATGAGTGTAAATACAAGCGATGTGATTTGAATGTTTGCATTGCTACATAAATTACGATTTTAAATCTATGCAATGAGACTTTCCGTTATAATAAAAATGACTTATTTTTATAACATTACAAAATATCATAATATCAATTAGTAATAATTTCATAAAATATTAATGTACAATTTCGTATCTCTATATGCAACACTGCTTGTTACGTTATTTATATCAGTGGTTATAGAAATGAGTGATATATATATATAATATATTTAGTACATAGTATTTGTAAAAAAATTGAAAATCTCACTATTTAAAAGTCATATTTTTTTATGTTTCTACACCTCTTCCTAAACCAGACCATCTGTCTGGTACTGGTAAGAAATATCGGTGCATAGCAGCTATAAAACGAGCTCGATATTCTTCAGGTGATATTATTGTTGGCAATTTTCCCTGGCCACCTAATATACCTGATTTCTTCACCATTGTTTCTAACTTTTTATCCCAAGTAAACGTCCTTATATAATCTATAATTATATAATATATATAAAAATATGTTATATCTAAAAATATAATTTTCTATAAACTTACCTATTATACCTAAAACGAGTTCATCCGAGTTTGGTTCTAAACCAACTAATAATGAATAATCCATTACAGAATTATCAGCCAGAAATTTAGTATCTTGTTCAATGGCTTTATTTAAAACTGCTTTGGAATGTGATCTAATATAGAGCGGTGAATCACAACTCACTGAAAATATATCTTGTATTTAATTCAGAAATTTTTATATAAAAAATTATTAATAATTATATATAATATAACGCTTACTGTTTAATAAATTTTCATCGAGTAATACAAGCTCTCCTTCGTGGCACATATCATCGGGATTTACGAGCCGATTTCTTACCGATCCCTTTAAATCAAATTTATCCGTTATTGCTCTCTTGTAAAATAAATTTTCCATTACCAATACGCTAGTTCGAAGTGCTGCATTTGTTGTATTATTCTTGAAAGATACTCGATAAACACCGACTATTTTTCCCAACAATGTTGGTTGCTTAGTTTGTTGACACTTTTCCATATAAGAGAAATAATTTGGTGCAAATTCAAGAAATATTTGCATTTCTAGTCTAGACATCTCTTTTATGATAAACCTGTCATCTGCAACAAAAAATGTGTTGACAAATGATATAAATAACACATTAGAAATTTCATTTTCTATACATAATTTATCACATATATTACATATATGTAAACATATATTCATACAATTTGATACCTCGAGTTTTACAGAAAGTACTTCCACTTTTACCACCTCTTGCAGCCCATTGTACACTCCGACTTAAACTTCTCGTAAAACCATCTTCTCCACATGGTAAAACATTTTCTCTAAAAGCAGCAAATTGGGCAGCAAAATATATTCTGCAATAGAAATTTGTCGTTACATCATTAAATTGAACTTCAATATAATTCTGCTGCTTTGTTATTTTTTTGTCTTCATCTATTTCTGTAGTCATTGATGGATTTTGTATGCAAGAATCCATATTTGAAATGCTTTTATCAGAATCTAAAGGACTTGTAGGATTTGGACTGTTTCCTCGAAAAAATGATAAAACGGACGGTCGCTTAAATTCTCCAGATTGTGTGACATCAGGAAAATTTTCTTTATTTTCGGGAAATTTACGTTTGTTTAAAGGGCTGGGATTTAAATCCGGACCTTTTACGGTACGCGTTAATTCATGAAGTGCGTGTTTATAATCATGCGAATCTAATGCATATGCAATTATAGATGATGGTTCTGTTTCATATACTACTATAGGTACAACTGATCTGTAAAACAAAAAATATTTTAGTATATTAATTAACCACGTATAATTATCTCTAATATATCACATACACAGAAAAGTTTTAATATAATTAACAAACCCAAGAGGAAGTAAATGATGTTCCAAAGTTCCTAAAGGATTTGGTATTGGTTGAGTAACAGGAACAGAAGGCAATAATTGTGACAAAATAGTTTTTTTCTTTTTCTTCTTATCTGGCATATCATCAAAAGTGATAGGTAAAACATCAGAATGTGATCTCTGATGCATTTTTGGAGAACCTTGGACAACAACAATATCTTCAGGATTACTTTCTAAAATTTCATTGTCTGAATTTTCTATGCCTTCTGTCCCTTGTAAATCATTTTGTACTGCAGCAATGGCATCTATAGCATTATAATCTGCTGACATAGGACTTAAATCTTCTAATTGTGATTCTGATGCAGTGTCTTCTGTTATATATCCATCTGTATCGATAATGCTATTACTTCCAGTCGTTAATGATCGTTCGGTAAATCGCCTTGGTCTTTCATCTTTTTTTTTAACAGACATTTCTAAAATTTTTGCATTCCAAGTGTATACAACTTCTGATATCAATCGTTTAAGAATTACTATTCCATCTTCAATTCTAAACATCAGGGCTTGAACTTGTTTTTCGGATACTTTTCCTTCAAGTTTTTTATTTTCTAAAGTGGGAGACGTTAATTTTAATTGTATTTCTTCTATTTTGTTTTTGAAATATTGTTGATCTTTTGTTAATTGTTGTTTAGCAGCATTTAAAATATCCATATCTGTTTGTAAAGTTGTTAATTTTTCTCGTATACAGGAGAACACTTCATCTCCTTTTAATGCTAAACTTTTCATTTCTTCTATCACATCTGCATGCTGCTTCGGATCATACATGATATTTATTAAAGGAGGTGGTAGGGAAATTTCCCATTGCGATATTTTTGTATACTTAAACACAGCCAGCATATTTTTTTTTGTGAAATACTGATAATGATCATGATGAAGCGAATGTTGACAAGTATCTGTACCACGTCTAGTATATGCATTTCCATGAAAACGTAATTCCAAGTATTTTGCAAAAGACAAAGACCAAGTATCATCAGACATTGGTACTACAGGTGAAACACTTTTACATTTCATACATTTGCTCCACATTAAAATTTGATTCGTATTTTCTTGAGAAAACGGTTCAGAGCTCATTTCACTTAAACTAATATGTATGCATCCACCATCATGTGCGAATCGCCGAACATGATGAGCAATCTGTGCTCGACATGCTTGAGCAGGACATTTATATTCAGATGTTAAACAGTAACGTTCTAAGAAACGTCCAAGAGCGATATCATTTCTTCCGTATAAGTCCATATTAACTACCCAAGGATTTACACAAAATGCTGGTGTATCATTATTACCAGTATGCGAAAAACTACAAAATAATACAGATAAACGTTGATGACTGGTAGGATCTAAGCAATCAGGCCACATTGGAGATTGTTCATTTACCTCTGATTGCATTAAAATTTGTTTATCCGATAAAACATTATTGGTTGGATATAATCGACTACCGCATGCTCTAAAATTAGCTAATAAAGCTTGTACTTCTCGACTATCTACATCTGTAGTTAATTTTGCTTGAACAAATGGATGTTGCGGTTTTAATTTTAATTTCATTAGTGGATTTTCAGTTACAGATTGTTCTACAGATACGTTATTCGTTTTAATCTCTTTTATTTTATCTACAAATTGTATGGAATAAAAGATTTCTCTTGGAAAAAAGTTTCGTAATATGCAATTCCTTCCTGTTTCAGTTTCTAAATAAGGTATAGAAAATTTTAAATAAGGTGAAATACTTAATATAGTACCTTCTAATGCTTTTTTAAATTTATTTAATAATGGTAAATCAGCAACGCTTAAATGTTGACCATTTGGACTAGTTTGACTAAAAACATCTTCTTCATTTTCATTTAAATATTGATGTAAAGGATCACTATGATCACTAATAGATTCGCCATATATACGTTTTTCTTCTGAAATGATTTTATCTTTTATTTTTGATTTTTCAACTTCTTCTTTGATATTTGATTGATTGACTTTTCTATTAATCTTATTTCCAAATAATTCTATAGTACTATTTGGATCTTCTTTGTCCTCTGTGTCAAGATCAGAACTATTATTTAAATTATCATTATTTGATTTATGTATTATATAATCTCCTGCACCTTTTTCATCAACTACAGAAGATTTTGTTTTAGGTTTAAATAATTTTAAGGTATCATAAGGATCAGCATCTTCGGATAATATTGAGGATATTTGTTTAACAGAATCTGAAGTTAACATATTTTCATTATGATACAAATCTATGTCTTTTATTGATGAACTTCCATTTTCTGAAAGTTCTATTTCTATACATTCAGAATAATTTAATAAATTTTTAGAATCTTCTTGAACTTCTGATATTTTTAAAATTTCTGTACTATCTGAATAATCTTTATTATGAATTAATAATAAATCATTTCCATCGTTAGATTTAGTATGCAATATATTATTGGTTTGTTGAAAATCTTTGAAATCTTTGAACGATGTTTCATCCAAAAATGGATTATCTTTAGAAGATGGCGGTTTTGCAAATTCATCCATAAGAAATGATTTTTCAAGTCGCCAAGAATAAGTAGCAAATATCATCATTGAAGTAACATTTTTTACTTTTTTTAATTCTGCTTGAGAACCGCCTCGTAATAAAATCGTAGCTCCAAGATGTGGATTTGCACATCCCTCAAAATACATCAGTGTTTTGATACCATCTGGAAAAAAAAAATAATCAGTTTTATTTGGTTAAAATAAAAAATTCAAATAAAAAATTACATTTTTTATTACTCACTTTTTTCGTTTGAAAAATTTCGCAAATAAAATTTTTTACAGGTACCAAGCATGTATCTAGCGCTTATATGGGCATCAATAGTATTTACGATATTAGCACCTGTGCATCGTGCAATTCTTTCAAGCACACTGAGTTTAACATTTAAAACAAGTGTTACTCCACATTCTCTAAGTCTATCTTGTGCTAATCTTGATACAGAACGATGTACTAGTACAACATCTGGACCAAGAGCGGTGATTCTAGCAACTGTATGCCCTAAATATTCATTTTCCTATAAATAAAAAAATATTTATTGTACTGAAAAAATTAGAACGTCATTAAATTTTTCTTCATACTTGTAACATCACAGGTTCTAAACTTAATAATTTTCCCTCTACGCGTTGATACATTAATCCACATTGAAGCAATAAAATTTTTGGATGAGCTATCATTGCATTCATTCCTCTATGTGCAACATTTTTTGTACAAACTACACCAGATACAATCTCACAATCATCTCTATTTCCACCTGAACATTTTTTTATTTGCACGTATTGCCGAATATCTAAATCATCGACATTATGATTTAAATCTGGTCTAACATAGTCAATAATTTGATGAGCAATAGGAAGTATTACTTCTGACCAATTTTGCGATAAACCTTCTTTATTAAGAAGTTGTTTAATTAACGAATCTTCGTGTTGCTTGAATGCAGATCTATATTTAAATAAATTTAAATAAATATATATTAATATAATATATAATATATTATTTATTTGTATACATCAACTTACATTAAATTTTCATATGCATGAAGTTCTCCAAACGCAGTTCGAAGATTCGTTGGTTTATGCCAACCATTTTTTTCTTTAAATTCTTGTACCTGTAGTGTATCATTATCATTTAAAAGATCATCAGCAATTTTAAAATTACATTTATGTGATTTTACTGTGACTTCTTTTTGTTCAATTATACCATCACTACTATCTACGGAAATTGTAGTCAAATCTTCTGATGTAGGCCTTTTTAATGTAACAGTAGATGCTTCTAAATTTAAATCTAAATAAAAGCTTGAACTAGAAGATGGTAAACGACCAGCTGTTTGTTGCATCGAATTTGAAGGTTTAGTTTCACTTTCTGAATCTAAAATTGTTTCCATATATTTTTTTCGTATTTTTGTATTTTTATGTATTTTTGTATTTTTGTATTTTTATGAATTAGTTTATAGAAATATTTTATATATTACCAGTAGTTGAATCATGTTGTGGAATCGTTTTTACCCATGCAGGTTCCTGAGCATCACAAGTATTTTGAGTTTCAGTTAATAAATCAGTACTTTGCATATTAGATAATTTTACTGGTTTAAATACAGCTGCTGTATCACTAAATTCATTATCAGCAAGTACTGGTTCTATAAAACCTGCTTCCAGCAATGCTTGTCCTATAGCAGTAGCTTGTATCCTGTAAAATATTATATTTTAATATTTTTATATATATATATTTTTTAAATTTGTTTTATTTATACCGAGTAGCTGCCTTATTTTGTGCAATCATCCAATTTACTAATTCATTAGCTAAAAAACAATTGTGGTAACTTTTCAATCTAATCCTATGCGTTTGTAAAAGAATTGCTTGACTAGATCTAAATAGCTCTTCATAAATCATCCTCAAAGACGCTGAGTTTTGTAAAACAATAGAACGTTCGTGAGATGTTAAATAACTAGTTGTTGGTCTGAAAAAATATAGGATAAATATATATTTTATCAATCTCTAAATTATAATAAATTATAACACTTAATAAAAAAATAAAACAAATAAAAATTCAATACCGTCCAATAGCATATTTTTCTTCCATATATCCTACACTTGGTTTTCTGCAGATTGAAGTTTCATCTTGTATGGATTCATTTGTACTTTTTTGAGAAATAGGTGGTAAATTATTTCCGTATTTAACTTGAAGATCTTCTTGCAATGCTTTTAAATCTGCTGATAGATCACTTCTCATATCCGATGATTGCAAATAAGATAAAACTACTTTACAGCAATATGTACAAACTCTGAGATCACCTATTATATATTATAAGTTTATTAAACTTACAAAGTAATTAATAAAATTATTCATTTATTATTTATATTTATACCAGTGCATCCCATAATTTTTCCAGGTATCTGATCAGAGCAACATTTTGAGCAAAATATTTGACCACAAACACGACAGTGATGTCTTCTGCGAAATGTTGTAAATCGTTCACCACATTCATAACATTGTTTACTTACACTATCTGGCATCCAATAACTTCTCAATTGAGAGTCTTTGTATGAACGTAAGTTCTAAATTAAATTAATATTATTATTATTTTAAATAATTTATATTTCTTAATATATATAATATGTGAAAAATAACTTACATTACTTTTTAAGGCTACAATATTACTAATACGTTTTAATACATTTGGTAAACTTCTGCCTTCACAAGAATCTAATGGAAAATTCATCATACTTGAATTATCATCTTCAGGAGATTTTTCTGTACTTTCTGATTGTTTCCAAGATTCAGAATCGGATGAGCTTTGTTCTTCATTCGTAGAAGAGATTGTGGAATCATCAACATTTTGTGAACCTAAAAATTATATGATATGTATGTACATGTTATGTATAAATTTATCATTAATTTCTATATATTATACAACATAAAATAAATTAGATTTTAAAATATATAATATTTTACATTTAAAAAAGTAAAATATAAAATATAAAAAAAGTAGTAAAGTAAATATAATAAACAAAAGATTTTACCTTTAGTAAAATTAAAAAATTTCGAAAATAAAGAAGCCACACCAGGTTGGCTTTCTTCAGGACTTAACGGAGCGAACTCCGTAAGTTTAGATGGCGAATTCATATTTTTATTCATTTTGTCCAATGTTATCTTTTTATAAACATTTTTAAATAAAACTTTTTACGAAATATTGTTCTCGCATCTGTGTTGACAAGTATATAAGAATAAAATTTTTTGACAGAAACGTCAAATCACAGATGATACCTTGTCCGTGGTCAGCTATTCGTACACGTTACATCGTAATATTTTTACCTTTGCTATAGATAATATGGCATACACTATAGAAATTATCAACAAATTGATATTTCAGTCATAGAGTAGATATAATATAGATCGATTGTCCAATGCATTATTTGTATTACATTCATAGTTCAAACGGTTTCGTAAGCCTTAATACTTGAATGTCATTTTTACCGATTCCGGTCAGAATAAGATCTCAACGTTAGTAATGGTTGGAATTGAAATTAAATTTCTGTTTAAATCTTGCCATTATCGGATATTATACGAACATAACATCAATAATAATTAAAAAATTGATAAAGTATTAATAGAATATTATAAATATAAAATATAAATATGAAATTATTTATTAAATTATATAAATAATTTTATTAAATTATAATATTATAAATTATAAATTTAAATTTTATAATTTTATTAAATTATAATATTATAAATTATAAATTTAAATTTTATTATAATTTATTATATTATAATTTTATTATAATTTTATTATATAATTAAATATTATAAATTATAAATTTAAATTTTATAATTTTATTAAATTATAATATTATAAATTATAAATTTAAATTTTATTAAATTATAATATTATAAATTATAAAATTTAAATTTTATAATTTTATTATAATTTATTATATTATAATTTTATTATAATTTTATTATATAATTAAATATTATAAATTATAAATTTAAATTTTATAATTTTATTAAATTATAATATTATAAATTATAAATTTAAATTTTATAATTTTATTAAATTATAATATTATAAATTATAAATTTAAATTTTATAATTTTATTAAATTATAATATTATAAATTATAAATTTAAATTTTATAATTTTATTAAATTATAATATTATAAATTATAAATTTAAATTTTATAATTTTATTAAATTACAATATTATAAATTATAAATTTAAATTTTATAATTTTATTAAATTACAATATTATAAATTATAAATTTAAATTTTATAATTTTATTAAATTATAATATTATAAATTATAAATTTAAATTTTATAATTTTATTATAATTTATTATATTATAATTTTATTATAATTTTATTATATAATTAAATATTATAAATTATAAATTTAAATTTTATAATTTTATTAAATTAAATATTATAAATTATAAATTTAAATTTTATTCGATTATAATATAATTTTATTAAATTATAAATATTATTTATTATAAATTATAAATTATTAACATTAAATTATTTGATATTTAAATATTTATTTGGAGTCGATAGACAATTATTTATATTATTATCGATATATTCGTTTCGACGCTCGACCTTGTCCGCCGAGCTACGATTACCAGGTGGGGAGAGTTTACAAGTTAGTTTCGTTTCCACCGTTGTACTGTTCCGACGTAGTGAAATTACTTCGTGTTTCGTTTTACGTATAATTTAAAATTACGTATGAATTTCGTTAAGATTTGGTATAATTTTCTTCGCGAGTGTTTTAAATATGTTTATTCACAAAAATAAAATATAAATATAAATAGTGGCAACGTGTTTTTTTCCGAGTGTCGATATGGTTTACCATTACAGACCAACGAGAATTTGTCACCATGATATTATTTACGAACGGTAAGTCGCATATTTTTTCATATTCACGACTTATTTTATTCACGGTTTATTTTTAAATGTACAATAAGAAATATGATAATTATAAGGATTTTCATTCGATTTTTGTTCCGATTTTATTCGAAATGCGTTTATCTAATTGCGTTTGTTGTTCATATACTCATCTCCGTTATTCGTTTGTGGTTATGCTCGAGACAATGAAAATAATATTGCTTATTATATAGCTTTTTTTAGAAAATTGAGGATTAGCTTTTATGTTATACTTGTTGCATTTCGATTTATTATCCAACTATCGAATGTATTTCTAATTTGTAATTCAATAATCGAATTCGCGGCACGAGATATTGTAATATTGATAATCGTGAGGTTTAGATGTGTTATTTTTTCTTGAGGTATGCGATTTAGTTATTGCGTAATATTTATTTCCATAATTATTCTTTATTATTTCATTTAATTATGTGTTTCTTATTATAATTCGGAATTTTTTGGTGATAAATTTTTTTTATTCATTTATTTGATAGTTATAGATATTTCATGTTATAATTTTCAAAAATCGTATTATTGTTTGATTATTGTTTTACTGTTTTAATTGATTAATTCTATATATTATATAGAATATAGATATATTTGTTTAAAAATTTTTATTTTTGTTTGTTTCTAGATTGTTAGTTGATCTAAGTTTGAAGGCGCGAAAGATTCCAATATGGATGTCAAGAAGACGCGATAAAATTTGATATTTTGTGATCGTGTGCAATACATCGTTGTTAGAGTCAGTGTTTGTTTCGTAATAATATTTTCGTAATAATTTAAGTGTAAATTTATTTCGCGAAATTAGAGTCAGTGTTTATTCGATTATAATATAAACAATAGCAGTGCAAATTCTTCGCATCTAATGGTGAGTCGCATGCATTTTTAATTTTTGGATTATTCAATCATGTCACACGATAAGGGGTTTTAATTACCAGAAATGATTAATTATATTAGATTTTTCACAATTATAATGTCCGCGAAGTAATATTTACTTTTTCTATATTTCATTAATTAAGGTTAGGATTTTTTATAATTTTTAGATTTAATTATTTGATTCTCACTATAATAGACTCTTGATCCAAATCAATAATCATAGTTTATTTTTTTTTAAATTTATCACATGTCAAATAATTAAATCTTATTTAAATTTTATTTTTTCTGTATCTCAGTCGGCAAGAAGTTATCATCAAGTTAGATTCTTAAGCTTGCTAGTTTCGAACATAGAGGGCCTAACGAAACCTTTGCATAATCGATGGGAATAAATATGAGGTGAAGTTTATTCCCATCAAAATTGTATTCCACATGTATCTATGTAATATAATAATGAATATAATGATATAAGAATTAATAATTTAAAGTAAATAAAAATTATACATATGGATTTTTTAAAGAACTTTTATCAAAAAAAAAATGTTTCGGGAAAAATTACTTATAAAACTTAGAAAATTAAATTAAAAAGTAAAAAGTAGAATGTTATCGAAATCAGTACTATAAATTGAAAAATTTTTGAATATTTGCACATTTTTCATATTTATATTTTCACTACTAACTTTAGAAATGTCAATCATTCAGTTATTTGTAAAGATTGACTCATTAAAATTTTACACATTAATTGGTTCGTTTATATGTGAAAGGTTAGAAGATTAAAAACGTGTGGAATGCAATAAAATCGTGTCGAAAAAGAATAAAACGAGATACATGTAGGAGAATGGCCTATGAGTAATTCGTAATAAGAATCACGTCGATGTCGACGTAGCTCATTTTCGAAACCCGTAATTACCGGCGCCGGTGGAAGAACCGAGACTCGGTGAGCAGCCACCTTTTAAAAAGGTGTTAAAGCGTGCCGCGAGCGTGGTTGGCTAGACGTTAATTTAAAACAAACCAAAGGATAGCCGCGATTCGAAATCTAAGAAGCGTTAGGCCATCTTATATTCTGACCCAAGACACATTTCGGTCTCGTTGAATCGGTTCAGTAACGTATCAAAGATATGGGCGAGACATTACATTTTATAGTAGAATGAACAAAAAATTTCCATTTATATCTCGAAATAATTTCCTCTTTTCCATAAGAGAGATTTAAATGGCCTCGATGTATACAGTAGAAAAATAAAAATTTATATTTCGTTGTATACTTTATCCATCCGAGATAACGTAAATTTAGTTTTTACGTGCTTTTAATATTTAATAATTATTTCGTATAATTTCGCAATATAAGAATTTTTAAAAAATTTAACGGAAGGGTTCTCCGATCTGTCGCGACGACGTTGTAACCGAAGATTTGCTACCTACCTTGTAATCAACAAGATTTTTAGCAATTTTTTTTTACAACAACCTCCGAGATAAAATCCTGGATCCTCCTTTCTTTTGCACCTTTACCTTTACCTTTTTCTCCTTCCCCCTTTTTTTAAAATTCTTCTACGATTAGTTAACTACGAAGAACTCGTCGATACACTTCCAATATTTTTAATTATTATAAAACCATCAGATAACTGTACAATCACTCTTATATATTGGTTTCCAATATTGGACAATAATAATATTGGACGAAAAATGATCGTAAGATTCGATCTATATGCTCGGTCGAAGGATGCGCATGGGCCAAACGTTAACGAGACAGCTCTGGAGGCTCATTAAGGTCCCGCTTTATCACGATCGGGGCAACGATATATGTAACGGCGAAAGGTCTGTTTTCCAAATTGAAAACAGCGCTCGCTCGTTATCGTGGCCACCGATCTACGATGTATCTCCCCTCTCCCCCTAATCGCCAAAGTTAAAGGCGCCAAGTATCGCGATCTGCGATCTATCGATCTTCCAAATTAGCATCCAGGCCGTGAATCTTTTTTTCTTAATCCCGCGGGGGTCCCAACTTTTCTTAGTAAATTTCTTTTCTTTACAAGCGAATATACATAATTTCATCTTAATTTTTCTTTTTTATTATTATTTTTTTCGTCCTTATTTTAACAAGGAAATGGGAAAATTATATCGATTGTATACGAATAACGAGGGAAAATTTGAATTAGACAGGATCTCTTCGAGAGTATTCTTCATTTTAGCAACGGTAATAAGTTAACCATCTTAAAGTGTGAATGGATATTATTTAAAATTGGCGGATAAAAATGGATTATTCGGCGAGCGGCGAATGAATGAAAATTAGGAGGAAGAAAAATTAGGGAAGGGGGGATAGTTGTAGGGCGAATTTTTTTCTTTCGTTTGGGAAGGAAGACGCGTGGCCATATTTTACAAGCGGGGGCGTGAAACGGATAATTTCGAGAGGAGGGAGAGAGCGATATCCGATCGTATATCAGAGCGTGGAATAGCCGGTCGCCTTCAAATTATCGGAAACAAGGGCGAAACTAATGGGCCAACTCCGGGCCATCTGGCTCCGTAGAGCCGCCCGATTCCACGCCAATTCGATCACTGTTTTCACGCCTCGCAAAAGAATCGTTGCCAACGCGCGTGTAATTTTTTTCCTTTTTTCTTTTCTTTTCTTTTTTCTTTTTTTATTTGATTGAATTGCCCCGTGAAAGAATTGTTTTCAGTGCGCGTAATTTTTCCTTTTTTCTTTTTTTTTTTATTCGGTCGAGTTTCGGTCTTAAATAAGAAATTTTTCAAAAATTTTTCAATTCGATTATTATTTTCATATTTAAATAATTTTCGATTTTAAATAAGGAAATTCTTCAAAAATTTTTCAATTCGATTATTATTTTCATATTTAAATAATTTTCGATTTTAAATAAGAAAATTCTTCAAAAATTTTTCAATTCGATCACTGTTTTCACACCTCGCGAAAGAATCGTTGCCAACGCGCATGTAATTTTTTTCCTTTTTTCTTTTCTTTTCTTTTTTCTTTTTTTATTTGATTGAATTGCCTCGTGAAAGAATTGTTTTCAATAATTTTTCCTTTTTTCTTTTTTTTTTATTCGGTCGAGTTTCGGTCTTAAATAAGAAATTCTTCAAAAATTTTTCAATTCGATTATTATTTTCATATTTAAATAATTTTCGATTTTAAATAAGGAAATTCTTCAAAAATTTTTCAATTCGATCACTGTTTTCACGCCTCGCGAAAGAATCACTGTCAATAAATCGTTGTGCGTATAATTTTTCCTTTTTATTCGACCGAGTTGGCCTTAAACGAAATTCTCGAAAAATTTTTCAATTTTTCAAGAAAGGAAATTGTTTCTCTCGAGAGCAGCATTCCGTACGTACATGTCCGCTTAATTTTCCAAGAATCGGTAAATGGAGAAACGCGCCTTTTATTTCTCAAAGAATTCACATCGACAAATTCTTAGTCATCGCGTAGAATAATGTGAATTAAAAAATTCTGAAAAACCGAAAATATCAATCCGTTAAATCAAAAACAGGTCGCTTAAAAAAAAATCGTTCATATTGCAATTCACGATTCTCTTTCGAACTGCAAGCGAGAGTCGTTGTTGTTTTTACACGGTGATTAGAGGCGCTCGTTAAAGAAGTTTAATCGGTGCAATTACGACACGCTCGATCGAGCATCCATCAAACCGGGAGAAGTCGGTCACGGTATATATACGATCTTATTTCATTCCAACAGTTAGAGGAATGATTTAACGCAACGCGTGGAGGAATGTAAATAAATTTTTGTTAATTTATTATTAATTAATTTATTATTATTAATTAAACAAATTATATAGAATTACGAGTATTAACCCTTTCGTGAATTTTTTATTACGAGTTATGAAAAAAAAGTGTACTTAAAAGCCATGAGTGGGGTCAAGAAATAAATAATAACGGCATTCTTATTTATTTTTAAAACATTGAATTTTGCGGGAACACATGTTTGAAATTTAAATCCTCAATTGCGGGTATGGAATGCGATAGAGGGTTGACAGATGTTTTCTTGCACCCCTTAATAACATCTTTTAATCGACGCAGGAACAGTAATTAGATCCATTCATTACTTCTTCAAAATTATTTCTTTCTCAATTTGTATAGAATTTTTACGAGATGTTAAAGATAAAAATCGATATACATAATAAAAAATAATACATTAATAATATTAAATAATGTTAATAATTTAAAAAAAAAAAGTGAATTTCAAACCTGCTTTCTTTCATTTGTCGTGGAGGCAGAGAGTCGGGCTTTTCCTCTGATGGATGATCGTGAAACAGTTGTAGAAACACGTGTAAATACTTATTATAATTTATTTTATTGCGTAAATTTGAAAATTAGTTGGTATCGCTGGTTACGAAATTCTCGAGTTGTTTAAAGGTAGACGCATAACGGTCGTAATATTCGTCTAATTTTTTATTATTATTATTTAATAGCGATCTATAACAATTGATTTAGTTAAGAGAGAATTAATAATAGGACGAATGATTTTCTAAACGAGACGTTCTACGTCCCCTCTCCATGATTTTCAATTATTCTCCCACCAAAGAGAATTGCCAACGAAGCCCCAGGCCGAGTTCTCGCAAATTGTGCCCGCGATCGCGTCTCGGACCGGCATCGTCAATATTCTAAAGTTCACGTCGGTGTAATTCAACGTTGACAACAAGAAAACTGGCATTCTGTCCGATATGATCCACAATAGACCACGATTTATCTGGGGAAAAAAAAACGAAAATAAGAAAAAATTTATTTCTTGAGAAGAATGGGAAATTTTGAGAATTTTTTTTAAAATAAAAGTTGAAATACATGAATTACAATTAAAAACGAGGAAATAACAATTTTAACAAACAGTGATTGTTAAAAAAAATCTGTTGAAAGTAAGAATCGTACGGAAAAAAACTGCAACGAATGATTTTTTTGTATTCTCGCCTGAAAGACTAATAATGGAGAAATACAAGGACGAAAGAAAAAGAAGAAGAAAAAATAAAAATTTTTACCTTAACGTCGGACGGGAATATCATAGCTTCGTCGTGTCTGGCAACGACCGCTTGATTCTCGGGCGAGTACGGTAACAAGGAGTTCCAGCAGCCGACCGCATTCTGGTCGATCAGATTGAAAAATTGGAGGCCGTTTTCATCCATAACGGAGGCAGTGCAGTGACCGAGCTCTCCCCTCTCGGGAAGAATCTAATCGAAAAGAAAAAAAAAAGAAGAAAAAAAAACACTTTCGAAGAACAACTCTCAAGACCGAGAGACGAGGAATTTTTAAATGGAATCGTATAACAACCTGGAACTCGTGATAGCTATTCTGCGACAAGTTCTCGTCTCTTAAAATTCTCGTCGAAACAGCGAATTCTCTTCTGCTGCTGAGGGGATGGAAGAACAACGTTCTGTATCCGTTGACGGATATGGGCGACAGGCTCATGCCGAAAATCCCTTCCTCCCCCCATTGGAAATTCAGGCCGCCGATATTGTAGTCGCCGGCCAACGGGTCGGGCATGAAGTAACTGTGAGTTATTCGCCAAGATCTGTTCTGTTCCCACGAGTAAACGATCAATCCGTATCCGAGCTCGTCGGACATGTAGGCGAACGCGTCGTTGCAACCACCTTTCCCCAAATCGACGGCAATGTTGGCGATAAACGTATTCTGTTCGATCGAAAAGATCGATTAAAAAGAACGTCGATTAAACGGGAGAATTCATATATTTTCTTATTTAAAGTTACGATAATTAGTTGAAAATCTCGAACGAAGATTAATAATTTATCGATTCGATAATTTTATTTGTTTCCCACGCGACTGCATAGTTCCGTTTTTCTCCATAGCGACCCCTGTATTTTTAGAATTATCACATTTTTTATTTTCAGTTTTAATTTTAAATAGAAGTTGTAACGGTGTTCTTTCTTATATCGTTATAAACGGCAAAGCCTTAGCTTTAAAATAAAAAAAAAAATTAGCTGTTAGTGAGGTAATTACGTATAATATTACGTTACGTTTTAATATTATCCATACTAATTATCAATTTCGAAATTTTACCTTTTTCACTCTTATTCGAATAACTGCGAATACGCGTAAAATGTATTTATTTTCGCGTTTCTCGTATAATGTAGGACGAAACAACTGTGCTTAAAAAAATGTAAACACGAGAGAATGCCAGATGGCGTTGAAAGACGCGAGTGCGACTACCGATGCGTCGCAATGCGCATGCTCGTCCTGTTGACATTGGCTTCGGCAGAACGGAGCGTAACGAAACAATTAAATTTTCCGCATCACCGGTTACGATCATAATAATACGTGCCATGTTGATGTCTTCGGCTCTCAGCCTGTACTGTCTCAAAAGTTTGTCGCTGTTCAGGTCGAAGATATTGAGAGTGTAAGGACACGCTTGTATCGTTGTGTTTCCGATACCTATCGTACCTGTATCCAGTACCCACAATCTATCGCAACTATCTGCGTGTATTCTGGAACAATAGGAATCATCATATAGACATCGTCGACGCGGTTTCCATTTATTATTAATACGATTATTGTTCTCTTTGTCTAACGAGATCCAGATCTCGTCTCATTAATATTTGATACCTATTCGATAATGATAGATATAATGCGTAACGATAACGAAATTCTAATAAGAAGATGAAATCTTTTGTATTGCAAAGGAGAGGGGAAGCGAGAGAATCTTCCCACAGATTCGTTAGCAATAGGTAAATGCATTATTCAAGCGAGAACCAACTGTTCTATAAGAATATATATATATATACATAAAATCTTATTTTCTCTTGTTTCAATTTCGTGTTCTTACAAACGTGCGACGTAACGATTGATATTTATTGAGTTCGAAAAGTTTTTAAATATATATATATATATATTATTTAATCGCTTGATTACACGATTACACTCAAAAAAATGAAATTATTTTCGGAACAATATTTTACTGAATTGGATCGATACTCGGTCGCAAAATAATTAACGATTCGCAATACGGATACCTGTAGGCGGTGGTTATCGCGCTACCGCAAGCTCCAGCTTTATTCTGCGTCCAATTCGGATAAGGGGTGAGCTTTGGGGTACCTCCTCGATTCGTGTCGAGCGATATGTAAGTCAACGTCGCTGGTATTCCTGCGACAAGAGCAAATTAAAACATACACCTTGTTGGAGAAAAATTAATGTAAATTAAATTACGTGGTATTATCGCGAAGAAAACCTTCATGCATGACGGATCGAACGAGTAACAAAGCAGATATCTGACCTTTCTAAATTTTATTTATATCAACATTATGTGTTGAATATTTTTACAAAACGCGTACGTGATACGATTTATGGGCAAACGGGTGAAAAAAGGGTAGGGCAAAAGAAAGCGGTTCGAGATAAAGTAGAATTCTTTTAAAATTGACAACGTCGCATTTGCGTGTCAAGGTTGCAGCGTACAATCGCGAGTCGTGACGACAAGTTTGACATTTCTTGCAACTTTGGAAAAAATGCTCGAAATTTTCGAGATCAAAATCACGCTTCCAGCCAGGCTAACTCTCAGGCTATATATATAATATATACATAGGACTCCCCTTGAAGAATATTTTACAATTTGTCCGGTTTATTCGAACGGAATAACCTTCCCTTCCCGTTTTAATATCTCGTATCCACGGTGCCACGTCCCGAACGAACCTGACATCCCGCGAAACAATGAAATGGAACCGGAACAAAAGCAATGGTCGCGTAAAAAGGAAAAAAACAATTGCCCTTAAAACAATACCGACCGAGGTGGCCTTTGACACGTTTCTCGGCAGAGAACGTGATGGGAAATTTTTCTTCAAAAGTAAAAGTTGAAATGCGTGAATTACAATTAAAAATAACGATTTAAATAACAAACATTGATTTTAAGAGAACGGGGGAGGGGAGGAAATGGAACAAAATTCCGTCGAACGTGAGGACGGAAAAACTTCAACGAATGATTTTTTTTCTCTTTTTTTCGTATTTTATGCAACAACAATGGCCTGGCTCGCGCCAAACGGGTATATAATAGAGGAACGAAACGAGGAACAAGAAGGAGGGGAAATAAAGGAGCGCAGGAGTGAATGAGCCCCATTCACCCTCCTAGTCCAAGGAGGAGCGGGAAGGGGGAGGAGAAATTTTGGGAGTCGAGGCGGAGGAGGTTGACAGAGACGTAGAAATGCCCTATTGAAATCCGCTCGCGCGGTTTTCGGCACTTTTTGTCGCGAGCCGGAAGTCGGCCAGACAGTGATTCTGCCCGGCCACTGCCCGATCTTCTGTTTACCGGCCAGTTTCCGCCATCACCGCGTTCGCCGTAAATCGTGCGTATCGCCGCCATTTTTATCGAGCGACGTTATCTCTGTGTAATTTCAACATTCTCCTTTTTGTAAATCGATTACAAGCATCGTAATATATTTGAAATATAATATTATATAATAATATTATATTATATATATATATAATATAATATATATAATATTATATATATATATATATACAATTTTAGTTTTGTGTAATTTTAACATTTTTTTTGTAATCGTTACGTTTAAAATCGATCTGGTTTTAATCTTGGTTAATTGTAATATAAAATATTTATTATATATATTATATATATATATATATAGTATAGTAAATTTATAAATTGTATCGCGGCCATTTTTATCATATATAGTTATCTTTGCGTTAATTTTGACATTTTTGTTAATGTAAAATATTTGGAGAAATTATAATAATATAGTATATATCTCATCACATTATTAGTGTATCATATATTACTATACTTTTGGAGAAAGCGTAGGATAGTAAATTGACGAATTTAAAAGAAAAGTGTTACGTTCGACTTACCGTTACGCCATCTTGGCACGGTGACGAAAAGCTTGTTCCTCCAAATTTCTATACCAACGGGCAACGCATTCTCCGGGATGTATTCTCCTTTCATCATCGCCATTGTTTTGCTCGCCTCGTCCGGATAAGCGAAGTCCAATGTCCTCCAGAAAAATCTTTCCAACAGCGGTGCCTGGCCGAACTGAGTCCCCCATCTTTGGATTCCGTACACGCTTCCCAGATACGCCAAACTCACGAGAAGAACGAATGTTTCGCGAAACATTTCGATGTTTAATAGCGGACCTTGGAAAGAAATAGAAATAGAATTTAGAAATATCTAAATTCATTTATCCGTTTCTTTATTTATTTTTCTTAAATAAGATCGACGGAAAGCGAACAGAAGACTCGAAATTAAAAGAAATTAATTTACGATTTAATTTTTCTTTTTGTTTTGAATAATTCATCGAAAGGAAAATTAAGTTACAGTTACCAAGCCGTTACGTATATCTGATAATGAATGCATGCCGATTTTTATCGATATTGTTGTTCTATTAAATTCTTGCCTTCACATTGTTGATGAATGATATTCAGATAAATTACACAGATACGTTATATATAAATCGCGCGAGGGATGATTTATCGAAAGTTACGATCCCTCTTTATTATTCCTCTAT
This sequence comes from Apis cerana, assembly GCF_029169275.1. Lineage (NCBI taxonomy): Eukaryota > Metazoa > Arthropoda > Insecta > Hymenoptera > Apidae > Apis > Apis cerana. The sequence continues at coordinate 11,599,612 of NC_083861.1, forward strand.
TAGTTTAAGTTTGGTTAGAGCTTGGCAAAACTTTAAACGCGTTCGTTCCTTTTTTTTTTTCTTTTTAATTTCTCCAACGAACACCGCTTTCCTTTCCTTTCCCCTCCTTTTCCAACGTGGATCGTGTTCACGCGAGCGGATCCTCCGTCTGCCCAACTCGACGATCAATCATCGCCGTAGATAGAAATCGCAATATAACTCATAACGAGCCGCGAATATTTTATTTTCAACGGGGATCATTTTCGATACCGTCTTCTTTTATTTTGATAAATGAAAATTTTGTGCATAATCGTTCGGAAAATTCGAACGAGTCAAGATTAAAATGATTTACGCATTTTATCTCGATCTCTCGAATTCCACTTGTTTTAAAAGTTTCGAACTAGTTTCGTAGAAAGTAAACGCGACAAGATACGCGTGTATACAAATGTATATGCGAATAAAGAAGTGGGCGGGATTTATTCGATGCGTGTGCAAATCTTGTTCTCGCATAAGATAAATTGTGTGAATTACATTCCGGTTGACCGAGCGCGAAGAGTAATGGCGCGTGCCGAGTTTCCCTCGCGAAAACACTTGTGTCGCAACACTTGAAAAATTTCCACGAAAACTCGACCGAGCAATTTTCTAATTTGCAATTCACGTACGCGCTTTATTATAGAAACAAAAACAAAGAAAAAGCAAAAGAACGAGAGTGACTCTCGTTTTGATTGTAATTAAAGTTGATAATCTCTGAGAAATTATCTCGTCGAGGAGATCGTACAAAAATTTTGGGGAGGGCGAAAAATTGTGGTTCAATCACAAAAATTACAACGAATTAATTTCGTTGGTTAAAAAGAAACGTGGACACGATTTGAAACACGATTGTCTTCTGAAACGTAGGAAAATGGTGGCGATTATTAGCTAGATGAAACGATACCTCTTCCTGATGGTTGAGTGAGCCGAGTGGTTGACAGGGGTTGACGTTGTCCTCGCCTCTCGAACTATTCGTAGAAAGTCAGTTAACGAACAGTGCTGGTAAACTGTTAGTTCCTGCAAATGGGTACTGGTATATATGCCACTCGGTCCGTGTATTCGACAAGTGTGCTCGTGCACGCACCTTCACCCGTGTGTGTGCGCGCGCCCTCCCCCCTCCTCCCCGTTTTAAACGTGAATCTGTCAGGTCTGCTGCGTGCACTTCCCACTCGTCGCGTGCTGCTGAAATTCAATCGATTTCGCGAAACTTCTCTCTGTCTTCCCCTCCTCTCTTCCTGTTTTTAATATGAAATTAAACGATATTTTACGTAAATAGAAAAGTGGAAAATTGGTAACGATTTTTGGTGTTCGCGAAAATTCTTCCTGTTTTTAATATGAAATTAAACGATATTTTAACGTAAATAGAAAAAAAAATCGATAATGATTTTTGGTGATAACAAAATTTCCCCCTTCTTCTTATTTTTAATATGAAATTAAACGACATTTTACGTAAATACCAAAAAAAAAAAGAAGAAAAATCGAAAAAATCGATAATGATTTCGGTGTTCGTGAAATCTCTCTCCTCCCATTTTTAATATGAAATTAAACGACATTTTACGTAAATACCAAAAAAAAAAAGAAGAAAGAAAAAAAATCGATAATGATTTTTGATGATAACAAAATTTCGCCCTTTTTCTTATTTTTAGTAGAAAATTAAACGACATTTTATATAAATAATGATTTCGGTGTTCGTGAAATCTCTCTCCTCCCATTTTTAATATGAAATTAAACGACATTTTACATAAATACCAAAAAAAAAAAAGAAAGAAAAAAAAATCGATAATGATTTTGGCGTTCAGAATAGAAAGAGAGGGGGAGGGGAAAAATAAGCGAGAAAAATGATGATAATTTAAAATTATGAGTTTTTAATAATCGTTAAACTGGCGTATAACGTGGAAGCAACGTGCGATTAAATGTTCTAGCTCGAGGCTATAATTAATTTGTAGCAAGCATTCTCCGTATAACAACGTAACCGAGAGAATGAAGAAAGTAATGGTAGGTGATTGATAGTGGCGCGTTATCGAGAAACGAGCGAGAAAAGAAAGGGAAGGGAAGAGAGGTTGCTGCATTGTTTGAATGGAAAATGTGACTGCAAAAACTCTTGGAATTGCACTCGATAGATTTGCACGGTCACGCGATTCGTTGTTGTAGTGTCTCAAATGGACGATATTTTGCCCCGCGACGCGACATCGAAACAAAATATATAAAAGAAAAAGAAAATGTAAAAATGAAGAAGAAGATCAGAGAGATATTCATACGCCTAATGAATACGTCACGTCAACTTGCAATTTATTTTGCTCTCGATTAAACGCCTCTATCCCTCCTCCCTTTATCCCTGCAATCCCCGTTTTGCGTTGCAACGTGCGATTTTGTTGTGAAGGATCGAAGAAAATCCGAATGGCGAAACAGGAAGATCAAGATTCGTGATTACAGCGTGTCAACGATAAAGATAGCTCTGGATAATAATTATTGGAATTCCACGTTAATCACGAGTTTTTGCTAAGTTTGTACACTTGTACGATATCTTTGTGTATATACGTGTTTATATTAAAGTTCATTTCTTCGGGTCTGAAATTATATATTGGAGTAAATATAAATACGTAAGTAGTAAGAACGAAAGTGTAGCAATTAAAATGGATAAAAAAAGGGATAGGAGTACATTCGATAAATAAATTTATAGACACGCGAAGAATTTATTATTTATTCGTTCTTATTAAATATATAAAACGTTAAAGTGCTTGGTTATAGCGTTGTTTCGTAATTTTTGAAATCACGTTAAATATAAATAAATTGTAATAAGAGAAAACAACTTTTTTTAGATTAAAGTTTTTAATTAAAAAAAAAATATATATATGGGTTTGGTTTGCTATATACCACGTTGGCTATATAACATTTTCAAATTAATAATTTACTCGATTGATTCAAAATGGAGATTTTATTATCACGTTTTATTATCGAAACAAACAAACCATTTTTTAAAAAGCGAGAGATATTTAAAAAAAAAAAGCAAGAATGCGGAAACAAAAATTATCAAATGTTCATTGTGGAACGACAATCATTAAGTGTTAACGGGACGACGACACGCGTTGTACGTTTAGCACATACGCACGCAAAACAGGGAATTTCCAAACGAATCTCGTTATCTTCTCGCGCTGGGTGACGTACGAAATTGTACTTAACCCATTTTCATCGTCTCTCCTTCACGATCACGTTCCATTAATCACGGCGGAAGCCTTTCGCACAGGTGCAATCAATGTTTCCCTCGAAATGAGATTAATTGCATCGGTGGCACTGAAAAAAAAAACACCATATTTTTCTTTAATTACGTTCAAACGGTATGTGAAGCGATGCGTATCGATTGATCGCGCATGCGTATTAGGTATGCAAGTGTAACACGAAAAAACTGATATTCAAAGGTTAAATACTTTTTCATACGTAGATTCAAAATATAAAATTTACTGCTTGCTCTATTCTGGAACGAAATAAAGATAAAACATGATCATTTTTCTTAAATTGCGTTCAAGTGGTATGTGAATCGATGCGTATCGATTGATCGCGCATGCGTAATAAGTATGCAAGTGTAACGTCAAATTTCATCGCGCATGCGTATTAGATGTGCAAGTGTAACATCAAAAAAAGGTTAGGTGCTTTTTCATACGTAGAATATTTACTACTTGCCCTATTCTTATGGAAATGAAATAAAAATAAATGCAAAGTTTTTACGTAATCGTCGAAATAAAGTTATTCGTGTATTATAATCAGCAGGGAGTGAAATGTCGATGTAGATAAGATAATTGCACGTAATGCACATTAACTGGGAATATAATTTCACGTATTCGTGTACGATTAACTGCTGTGGCGGTTTCTGCGGAGCGAAGTGAATATAAGCCGGCTCTATATAATACGTTACACGAAAGGAAGTTTGAAAGTTGAAATTCAACCGAGTCACTCCCGTCGTTATCGATATAGTTACATGATGGAAAAATTCGTGTGAAGAATTGTTAATCCATTATTTAACGATTTCGATTAATTGGCTGAAATTGCCACTTTCACCATCAATCCTATGAAATTTTTCAATTACGATTTCGGAAACGGCTTGTATCAAATATCAAAAATACTTTCGACATCATCTCAACATGTATTGAACGAATAAAATAAACGATGATGATATCATCAATTAATTATTAAACAATCCTCCCTTCTCTTTAATTCGTTCAGCGGTAATATAATATATATTAACCAAAACAAAATTATGCAATGTATAACAACTATATGTTATTAAAATTTTAAATTCTTTTTTTTTCACATTTCAATAGTCGTAGAAAAATATTCTGTAAATTTATTAAGAAGAATTTAAATTTCAAATTAACATCTCGAAACATCTATTTTAAGTCGTTATAAATTGTCGATTTTTTTCTTTTTTTTTTTTTAAATTGAAGTTAATTACTTCATACTGGAAATTCGCGCGACTTGTCAATCATTTTTTATATATTCCATATCGTTTCACGCGATAAGAGTGGAACGTATGAAAAGTAGAAATTTTCTATTTTTTCTTTTAAACTATTAAATTAAATTTATAAATTAAGTTATATATCACGGCTATTCGTGATATATATACTCGTCGTCTACAATTCTTTCCAGTCATTGATATTTATGAATTAATTTTAACTTAGCTTGTGAATAATAATAATATTCCTAATCCCTTTAGCTGCCAATTTTTTTATTCCTTTCGAGCGATGCAGTGTCTTCTTACAGTACTTTTTTCATTTTATAATTTTCAGTTTTATTCAGTTTTTATATTTTGTTAAATTATCACTGTTCATATCTATGGGATAACTTTTTTTTTTTTTAATAAGCATTTTTTCCCTCAACCATTTCCAATTCTCAGTTTATGTTTATCAAATTCGAAGTGCTTTCTAAATTAATCGCCTGCTTCAACTTTTGTACTTTTTTTATGTCCACCACGTGGATATTTTTATTGTTTATTTTTATTTAGTTTTTCATTTTACAATTTTCAATTTTATTCATTTTTTATCGTCGTTTTTGTTAAATTATCACTGTTCACGATAACTTCTCTTTTTAACAAGCATCTTAACATCCGTTTCTTCGGTACACCATTTCCAATTCTCAACTTCGTAAGTTTGTCAAATTGCTAAAGATTCAAATCACAAATATTTATATATTTCTTTATTTTCTTTATTTCCTTTTTTTATCCCATATCAATCAAACCCAAAATATTAATTCTCTTTTCTCCACATTCGATCGTACATTTTCAATAAGTTACGATAAAAACCCTTTAACTGGTTTATAAACAACGTGTTAATTTTTATGTAATACACGAATAATAATACTTTTCTAAATATTTCGACGAACAACAATTTATTGACGATTATTGAATATTTTGAATATTCATTGCTGACGAACATTCATATTCTAAACGATTTGATTTAGGTAAAATATTTTTTTTTTTTTTTGCGCTTATAGCGATTGTGCCAAAAGTAAGTGGCGGTTAATTCTAAAAAATTAAATGGTACAAACCACTGTGAAATGATTAAATCTCGAAATCGTGGAGAGCAACAACTTTTTGATCGTCGCTCGTTAATCTCTGTTCGAGAAGGGGGGAGGGGACGATAAATCTTCGGGGAGATCGAAATTTTCCCATGGAAGGGAACGAAAATTGCGATCATCAGCCCTCCCTCCTTCTCCCTCCCTCTTTCATCGTAATGAAATAATTGGCGGAGATCGGCACAGCTGCTGCCGATCCCCGAAAAACCGATTCGCAACGAGGTGGACGACGATGAAAGTCGTTGATCCGCGAATTCGAATTGCGAAAGGGACAGGATTGGCCCCGTTTCCATATCTCAATTTTTTTGCCTCCGACATAATTTTCGAGCCGTCGAATTCGATTATTAAATTTCTTGAATTTATTAGTGGACTCGTATTAGTGGAGACCTTGAAGTTTTCTTTTTTTTTTTTTTTGGAACAATGTAAACGAATTTATCGCGAGTAAAGAGTCTCCCAAAATTCAGGAAGTAATTTTGATAGAAAACACAGGTTTGTGATTAAAAATTATAAATTTTTTATCGATTCGTAAAGTATGGGATATCGGGTAAAAAAAAAAAAATGCTCTTCTGTCGAAATTTTCCGTGACCGTTTTGCGTAAATGTGGCTAAATTTCGTCGATACAGCGCTCAATTTCCTTTGAAACGTGGATGGTCGTGGGCTTGGTATAAATAAACCTTAAACTTGAAAAAAATCCCGAAGAAAAAATCGAACAGCGTCAATAAATTGCACGATCTGGCTAATTCCTATCACCAAAACACGGGAAATTACACGACCAAGAAATGACTCGTGCAGTAATTGAATCGTTTCTGTACGGCACGTGACATCGTCCCGTTGAAACCACGTGTCGTCCACATCCGTATCTTGCAATTTAGGCAGAAAAAACTGGAATTATCGTGTCGCGATAGCGAACACCATTAACCGTTATTGCCTGACCAGCTGCATTTTCGAAAAAGTATGGTACGATGATGCTTCCAGTCCAAAATCCGTACCAAACAGTGACACATTGTGGACGCATTTGTTTCTCAACGATCACACACGTGGATTTTCTGAACCCCAAGTGCAACAATTTTGTCGATTAATCGAAGACATGAAAACGAGCCTCGTCTCTGAACAAGATTCTGTTCGAAAAACCTTCGTTATTTTTAAAATATTCCTCGACAATGAAAAGAAGCTTTCCATTTTTAACAATCTTCAACACTTTACAAATAGCGCAAAATTCAAATCTTGCGTGAATTTTGGGACACCCTTTATATATATCGAGAGATATGTAATAATTACGCATGGAGTGGAAAATGTTGTTGTGGTTTCATTACTCGTTTTATTTTGAAACAAAAAAAAAAATTCCTTAACGAGTCTCACTTAGAATCTAAAAATTACGGAGGATTTTCACGGAGTGCAAGGAAAGGCGCAACCACGAACGATTACTTTTCGTCACGCCAACACGATACTCGGTTTTGCTCCGTTTACCTCGTGTGTTGATATCTAGAGTTTGGAGAGAGAGGGGGAGGGGAGTAACGCCGCCCAGTTACGCGAAATAAACATCTGCGCACGCGTGTCCAAAGACACAGCGAGGATGGTTTGAGACCGTTTTTCCGACGCGCAATGTCGGATTCGAGATCGCACGCGAATTCGCGTGCGCGCGCAACATCGCGCGTTTCACGTAGAACGAGGAAATTCCTCGATAGGTTTCACGGTTAGAAAGTCAATTCGTTACGATACGTCGTGACCATATTTGCGCCCGATTTGCATCTGGTTTGCGATGAAAATTGTATAATCGCTTAGTTTGTGCCCACGGAGAAAGTAGATATGATCGTATTTTCGTGAAAATGGTCGGTCGAAATTGGAAATCTTCCAATTTAGATGGAAAAATGATAGAAAGAAAAAATTTATCGGTAAACATTCAAAAGGTGAGAATGCTGAATTAAAAATTGCGTTAAAAATATGAAATAAAGAGAGAGAGAGAGCGAAAGAGAGAGATCTTTTTGTTCCAAAAGTTTTCAATTCAACTCTAAGAAGGAAAAGATCGAGGCCAAAAATTTTGAAATCGCATTGGAAAAAAAAAATCATTACAAAAGAAAAGAAACTAAGAAACTCCAAGATTGAAAATATAAAACGAAGATCTCTTTTCCGGAAAAGTGATTCGGCTGCAAGAAAAAAAGAACTCGAATCGAAGGAAAAATACAAAAGTAAAAAAAAAAAAAAAACGGTTGCCCCGTTCTTTATCCTCCAAATCGACGACGACGAGACGAAGAAAAATGGAATGGCACGGTTGTTAAGGGGTTGTCGGTTGACAAGCGGCGGCAATATTAATCGAGTATCGGGGATGGCACGTGTGTGTACCAGGTTTCTGGCACGCGCATCGTTGCCCGCCGGGTGGGGGAAGACTACGACGAAGACGACGAGGAGGCCTCGAAGGGGAGCTGCCGAATAAAAAGGGGGAGGAAAAAAGGAGTCCCGCGTCGAGTTTTCTTCCGTTGAAGGAGAAAGAGAGAGAGAGATAGGGATAGAGAGAGAGAGAGTCGCCGAGAACACGGCCAACGCGATTCGGGACCTCCTCCTCTTCCTCTTCTTCCTCTTCTTCCTCCTTCTCTTCCTCCTCTTCCTCTTCTTCCTCTTCTTCGCCACGAAACTGCCTCGATAGTGCTTCGCGCACGCGTATATACAGTTTCTCGTTCACACTTTTACGTTTTAGACTTATTCGCTTTCGTTTTGAATATTATACCGCACACTTTTACGTTGATGGAACTATAGCTTGTACCGGTGTTTACATTTCTGGCTAAAATGTATAAAAGCTATCAACAATGTGTCAGTGTTCGAATTTGTAACTTATATTAATATAGTGCGTATATATAATGTATTATAACTACTGTTATAAATTGGTGAATCGTTTTCAAATTTTGCCGAGCATAATCTTGAGATTTCCCTCCTTCTGTTCCTTCGACGCGTAAATTTAGTTCATCAAAAATCGCAAATATAATGAGCGAATACTTTCGTTGCCCGTTGTACGTATGTGGCAATGCGCCGGATTCTTTCGCTTATATTTTATACCCGTCGCCCGGTTAGGAGGGAAAAAGAGCGAGGAGGTCTCGCGTCTGACGAAGGACGAACAATGCAGTGGCGTAGGCTCGAAACACCGACTCCCATTATATACGAAGGAACAATGGCCACGATATTGCTCGGATACCGATTACGTTTTTCAACTAACTCGGATACGGGTTCTCGTTCCATATAGAAGAGAAGGATTAAAATTATATGGTTTATTGAAAAATTCGTTGCATCTCGGATTGTCACGTTGTTCCTAATAAATTTTATCTTTTTTCAGGTGAGAAAAGAAGGAAGGATCCGTCGATTTAATCGAGGTACGCGTGTCGATTTTAATTGGAAAAAAATTAGAGGAAAGGTTTGTTATTAAGTTACTGTGTGTATATAATCACGCTCGTTGCGCGTTGATTATCGGTTTTCGATAAAAACAACGGAGAGGTCTCTCTCTTTATCGCCTCGTCTCGAGATCGAGAAGCTATTATCGCTTGTATTTTTAGGGTTACGATACGCGAGTGATACGTTACTGTGGATAGAAGGGAAGAAAAAGAGAGGGGAGCCAAGAGAGCGGGCAGGTGCACGCGTTTCATTTCGTGTTCCAGCCTCGGTTTCCGTCCCAAACCCGCGCCGTGATTTCGACCGTTGCCGATTTTATCCCGAACCCAAATCTCTTTTACACCAAATATCTAATCCGATATGACGACAAAAGCGAAACGGACACCGAACAAATCGTATCCTTCTTAAAATTCTCATCCGACTTTTCGTGAATATCGATTATCATTATTGTTTCATTTTCACGTTTCCCGCCCCCCGATTTTAATCCTCTATTTCCAATTGGGAACTTAAATTTCACGTGTTCTCGCATTCATGGGTGCAAATGTTCAATGTTTTATGAAAAAGTACGTATAATGTTCCCAACAGTCATAAAATGCAACAGATAACATTTTCTAACAAAATTTTATTATTTATTTAAGTGGACTACCAGTCATATATATATATATTTTTCAACTCGTCATAAAAATTCATGCGATGGAGGGTTAATTTTCTTTTAATCCTTTGCGGGCCAACGGATTTCTCCTCCCTCCCCATGGAGGAATTATTTTTCACCGCGATCGAGTTTGAAAAGGAGAAAGAAAGAGAGGGAAAGGAAGGAAGAAGGGAGATCCGTATGAAAAATTCGTACTCGCGTTGCGAACACACAGGTGCGGCGAGCAGCCGAGTTAACGAGCGCTGGTTTTACTTTCCTTCCCCGGGAAGTGGAATGAAGGGACGAGGGAAAAAAGGGGGAGGGAGAGAAACGAGAGGAGGAGGATGTTGATATAAACGAAAATTGAGAGAGGTACAACGATACTGTTACGTGTGCAGATAAGTTGTTCCTCCCTTCTTTTTCCAAATGCAAGATTTTATTATACATAAATCGGACACAAGATTATCCAATCGTTTCGGTCGGATAGATACCGCTTGACAATTCACCCGAATCATCGATCTTCCGAATTAAAATTTCCAAATTTAAATCTTTGCCACCGTGGGATACATATTTTCTCTTCAAGTGGCGCGTCACAACCATTTCTTCGACACCCGATTTCCCGAGCTGGAGTGCAAAAAGTAAGACGCTTCTCATGCGCGCCGTATCGCTCGAAATCGTCGCGTGCGACTGGCAACTCTTGTCGCGACTCTTTTTAAGAACGAAAAAACGCTGTTTCCAGATGGCGCCGCGAACGGTAAAGCGATTCGAATTCGATCGAAATCGTCGCACGGGACTGACAACTCTTGTCGCGAGTCTTCTTAAAAACGAAAAGATGCCGTTTCCAGATGGCGCCACGAACGGTAAAATAATTCGAATTCGATCAGAAGTTATGATCGTGGAAAATAAAGGGAAAGGAACTTGTTTGCACACTTAATATTTAATTCGCGTTAATTGAAAGAAGTAAAGGTGAAGGAAAGAAAAGGAGAGAGAGAGATTTTTGTGGAAAGAGATAGGAGAGAGGGAAAAGAGATTATCATCGAAGATGGAATATTAATAAATAATACATAAATATATATATAAACATATGAATAATAAATAATATATGATAATAAATAATATTAATAAACAAGAAAGGAAAGAAAGTCGAACGAATGTCCACGGAGGATTAAACGAGAAGAAGCGAGGAGAAATCGAGAGGAATTTCTCTCTCTCTCTTTTTCTCCGCGTTTAGCCCGAATTCGCGCGTTACATCTCGACCGACCAATAACTTTCCCAATCAGAGAATTATTTTTATCCATATTTGTGTAAAGTTTCCAAAAAATTTCAATGCTTCAACTTTCCAATTAACCAATTAAACTATCATTTTTATCCATTGTTATTCACCTTCCCACATCTCGAAATTCCTAAATCTGCAAAAATCCCTCGTTCGAATGCTTCGATATCGATTTTCGTTTTCGACCCTTCTGCTCGATCGCTCACCCCGATCACGACCAATCGATCGTTCAAGTCGCGAGTTTTAATCGTGCTCGCCACGTGCTCTCCGTATCCGAGGAGGAGGAGGAGGAAGAGGAAAAGGATTTAGCCGGATGAAATACGGTTTGTCCAATTAAGTCGCGATAAGATCGTCGGGTGGCGCTGGGTGGCGAGTTTTAAAACGACTTCATTAGACTACCCATAAAATTCATTGGCCCCGTTGTGAAACGGGGGAAAAGAAGGAGGAAGGAAAGGGAGAGGGGGAGGGGGAGGGACGACGACAGGTTAAGGGGACAGGTGGCGGGTTGCGTCGTACATCAAACTTTTAAGGAATTCTCGAATCTCGAGACGATTTGGGAAACGTCTCGATTTCCACACAAGAAAGGAACGATTAGGGTTTATTAGAGGCGACGTACCGTTCCCCGAAATTCCTGAAAAAACACGAGAGAAGAGGAGACGTTCATTTTATTTTCCAATCAAATTTGAACTAGGTACATATATATATATATATATTTACAAATAATTACGTTAAATAAAATTCTATAATAAGTCTTATCCCATAAATAAATTTTAGAATTTTTACTAAAAATTCAAATTCACTTTATGATCGAGAGACAGTTGTTATTTCATCAATTTATTCAATTAAAAGACAATTTATCATGCTACCTTTGTACGATTTCCACACAAGAAAGGAACGATTAGGGCTTATTAGAGGCGACGTACCGTTCCCCGAAATTTCTGAAAAAACACGAGAGAAGAGGAGACGTTCATTTTATTTTCCAATCCTCCTCCAATCAAATTTGAACTAGGTACATATATATATATATTTACAAATAATTTAAATAAATAATTACGTTAAATAAAATTCTATAATAAGTCTTATCCCATAAATAAATTTTAGAATTTTTACTAAAAATTCAAATTCACTTTATGATCGAGAGACAGTTGTTATTTCAATTGTTAATCAATTTATTCAATTAAAAGACAATTTATCAAGCTATTTTTGTACAATAAATATAATGCAGTTATTTAAATTTTACTTGATGAAGGGCCATGTTTTTGTTAAACAGGTGAGTAATCTTATTTACCGAGTTCCTTTAAATTATATAATTTAAGTAATTTCAATTTAAAATATGTTTTTAGGAGAAGAGAGGAGAATGGAATTGTGCGGGAGAAGCGGTGAGAGGAGATCCTGCCGATTTTTATACGCGTTTAATTAAATATTCTCGAGGAGAGAGGAGAGGATTTCGTTACGTTATTGTCGCAAAGAATTTTTTTCAACGATGGAGGATTGGACAGGGAAGAATTCATTCAATTTGAATATCGATGAGATTCTTTCCCCTCCTAATTTCGGGACCATCCTTTCTTTCTCTCCACGGAATCCGTATTATTCTGTGTTTTTATTAATAGAACGCGAGCTCTTTCCAATCTGATCCGAAGTTTCTAATCCGAAACTGATAAAAAGAGTTATCAAGAGTTAAAAAAGTAAAGTGAGACGGGAAAAATGGGCGAACCGGTTTTCCTGAACTTGTCGCTGGTGCGGTTTGACGAATACGATTTCGAACGAGCATAATTTCTATATTCCAATAATTTCTGGCGTGGGGAAGAAATATCGAAGAAAATTCGTTTCGATCGCGATAAAGAGTGGAGAGAGAAAGAGAAATTTGAACGATGAAAGAGATCGTGTCGAAGAAAATTCGTTTCGATCGTAATCTCAAAGAAAAAGGAAGATGCGGAGCACGAGAGATACAAAGATGCGTTAGAAGTCGAAAAGAAATAGAAAAAAAGATTTGAATAATAAAAGAAAATCGTTTTGAAAATTTAGAAAATTTTAGTAAAAAAATATCGAAGAAAATTCATTTAAAGAGATGCAAGGATACTTTAAGAGAAGTTTGAATAATAAAAGAGAATCGTTTCGAAGAAAATTTCAGTAAAAAATATTAAAAAATTCATTTAAAGAGATGCAAGGATGCTTTAAAAATCGAAAAAAAAATAGAAAGAGATCGAAGAAAATTCGTTCGGAGAGATGCGCTAAAAGACCGAAAGGAAATAGAGAGAGAACTCCGAATAATAAATAAGAATCGAAGAAAATTCATTTAAAGCACAAAAGATGCAAGGATGCATTAGAAGTCGAAAAAAAAAGAGAAAGAAAAGTTTCAATGATGAAAGAGATCGAAGAAAAGCACAAGAGATGCGCTAAAAATCCGAAAGAAAATAGAGAGAGAAGTCCGAATAATAAAAAAGAATCGTATCGAAAAAAATTTCGGTGAGAAATATGGAAGAAAATTCGTTTGAGCCATAAGAAATAAGTTAGAAATGGAAAAAAAATAGAGAGAGAGAGAGAGAGAGAGAGAGAGAGAGAGAGGAAAGGAGAAATAAAAGAGATGGAAGAAACTTCCGCGGTGCTGTTTATATCCAACCGGTCTCCGCCAACCGGCGAATCATTTTTCTTTTTTTATATATTATATCTCTTCGAAACGAGATCAAACCGCAATAAAATTTTCCATTTGCCCTAATAACATTTCGACCGCCAACGTATCTCCTCGATCGTTAATTTTGCCCCCCTCTCCACTCCTCCTTCCAAAAAATTAAAAGAATCTTCCGAATTCTTGTCGCGCGACGAAGAGGAAAAGTAAAAATCCAATATCTTCGTTCCCGCGCGAACTTTTCTGTCGAACGATTTTTCTACGTCTCTCCTTCTTTCCAAGCCTTCAGACAAGAGTCGAGAGGAATTTGGAAATCGATAGAAAAACGCGTTTGCTTCGATTCGATTCGCACGCGTAGAAGAACGACACGCGATTATTTCGTTAAATTTTCCCCCCTCTGCCTCCTTATTTTCTCCTATTCTCCCTTTGCACGTGTTTCATTTACATAACGCAACAACTCGATATTCGTCGTAGCACGAGCAAGTAAGATTCGTCGAGCACCGATGAACGTTTCATTTCGGCAAGGATCGGACATGTATATTCAACGTGGCGGCGAAATAAATAAATAAATGCGCAAAAATTCGGGCGCGTGGAAAAAAAGTTGGGGAACGCAAGCGGGGAGGGTACAAAGGGTATCGGTAATTTGGAGCGCGGCGAAACAAAACGCGGTGAAAGAAAGCGAAAGACGGTGAAGATAATTAAGAGAAAGCGTCGAAACGGTTTGGAGAAGAGGCGAATAATCGTGCGCGGCCCGAACACACGATTGGGAAACGAGATTATTTTATGAATCGTGCGAATCATCTTATTACTCCCCTTATTAAATCTCTCCCATCTCTCGCGTTACGTACGTACCATTTCGTAAATTTAATTTACAGCCTCGATCGATAATCGACCCGTCGTTGCATTGTTCCAAATTATCGAATATAAATCATAAATCTTAATTACGATTTTAAGAGAGCGAATCCGACGGACGGAATTTTATTTTTATTTCCCCGGGTATATCGCGACTAAGCGTGTCGATGATCGTCTTAAATCGAGTCAAAATTGAAATTAAAAAAAAAAAAAAAAAGAATAAGAAGAAGAAAAAGAAAAGCGTGGAAAATTCGTTAAATTTGCGGTGGAAGGATTAACGAGAACGGAGGAAGCGAGGAAGGATCGGAGGATAAAAGTAATAATGACTGGGTGCGAAAGAGAAATCGAAATTGGAGGAGAGGGGGTATGGACGAGAGCGAACGAGAGTAGGAATAAGAAGAGGAACGGGGTAGAAAGGTAGCGAGAGAGCGAGAGGGGGCCATTAGGCGAGCGTGCACCGCGGACCCCACACTTACCTTAATTATTTCCACATGACTCGTCGAAAATCTCGCTTGCTCCCCTAATGAATACTAATTTCGAACTGGGGGCCCCGGCCAAATTTCAGACTTCCTTTTAACCAACCAGCCAACCGCCTTTTCGTCGATTCGGCCGAGACAAAATTCGGCAGCTCACGACTCACGATCGACCAGGAAACCAATTTACCGTTAACTTTGTACCAACCACCTCGATCGTTCGAGGAAAAATTTCTCGAGCATTTTTCTCGAACGCGAATTATTCGGGTCGAATCCGATTCCCGCATGCTGCTCGAGTGGCTCGATAATCGAGAAATTAGTGTAACAAGTTAATGTTATTTTTTTATAGGATGGGAACGAGATGTGTGGTCGTGCTCCACTTTGCGTCGCGTTCATTAACGTGGCCATCTACCGGCCGAGGAGCAAGCGCGCAATTACAGCGGAATTGGAAAGGGAAATAAAGAGAAAGGTGGAAGTTTATTCGATCTTATTCTCGAGCAGAACTTGACGAGAATTAACGAGTTGCAGGAATAAGATATAAATGTTGTTCGAATATAAATATAAATACATATATATATATATATATATATATGTATATATACTTATAATTACGTGCTCGTTACGCGTTCAAATACGTGCATGGTGATCGTTGAAACGGGCGAAAAATGTTAAAAGAAAAACCTTCGTACGTGCACAAGTTGTTCGATTCGCGTCTAATTGATAAATCGATCGATTTTTCATCGATCGTCCCCCGATACGTCTTATTTAATCGTTCGTATCGTTCGATAATGCGAAAGTCGAACGAATTATTTCCAACGAACGTTTGCTCAAATGAATTATTTCTTTTATACGCGTTATATTTTATACCTCTCTGGAATCTATTCTCCAAAGATATCCAACGAATGTATGAACGTCTAACGAGGCTTCGATCGATGAAATTTTGCGGGGAGGGGGAAAAAAAAGATTCTCGCATCTATTGTTTAAAAGGCAATGGATAAAAGGATAAGAGGTTCGATATCGATTGAGGGAGGGAGGAGTGAGAGAGACGGAGTCGAGGCGAGCACGAGAGAAGGATAGAAAGAAAAAGAAGAGGTGAAAACTGAGAACCTGTCGAGCTGACGATACCCTGGGCAAAGCGGTACTAATTATGCAAAATAAATAAAGGCACGTGCACCGCGCATTCTTACGCCCTCTCTCTCTCTCTCTCTCTCTCTCTCTCTCTCTCTCTCTCTCTCTCTCTCTCTCTCTTTCTCTCTCCCTCTCTCGCTCCCTCCCTCCCTCCCTCCCTCCCTCCCTCCCTCCCTCCCTCCCTCCCTCCCTCCCTCCCTCCCTCCTCTCTCTCTCTCTCTCTCTCTCTCTCACTCTTTCTTTCTCTCTCCCTCTCTCGTTTCCTCCTGATCTTTGGCACGCGATTTCGATGAACCGCAATTATCGAACTTGAGTCGTTCGCTTCCCTCTCTCGTTTCCTCCTCCTCCTCCTCCTCTTCTCTCTCTCTCTCTCTATTTTCTCCACTTAATTAATATAAATCTTTTTCATTTCGATCCTAGAAATCTGAAAAATGAAAAACCAGTTCTATTCGAATTGATACGCAACGCGAAAGATTTCTTCTTTTTGATTTGTTTCCTTTTTTAGAACGATAGAAAGAGAGAGAGAGAGAAAGAGGAAATAAAATATAAGGAGGAGAGAAGATTAGTCTCGTATTTATTTGTTACATTGAAGTAGTGAAAGTGATTTAATTAATTTTTTATCCGCATTTTCGCGATTTATCCGGGGATTAATTAATCGTAATTAATGGTAAATTCTCTTCTCTTTTCTACTTACTCTCTCTAAAAATCTTTTTCGTTTCGATCCTAGATATCTTGGAAACTAATTCTATTCGAATTGATATTCAACGCGAAAGATTTCTTCTTTTCGACTCGTTTTGAAAACAATATAGAAGAAATATCAGGAAGAGAAAATTGTTTAATCATTAACGGTAAATTCTTCTCTTCTCCATTTTGTTTTATCCAAATCTTTTTTATTTCTATCCGAAATCTTCGAAATCAGTTCTACTTAAATATTCGACGCGAAAGATTTCTTCTTTTCGTTCCCTTTTCGAAGACAATAGAAATATAAGGAGGAGAGAGGTTCGTTTATTCCCGTCGTTCATTCGTTACATCGATAGCGAAAGCGGTTCAATTAACCGCATTTTCGCGATTTAATACGTAAGATAATCGCCCTGCTTAATGGGAACTGGTGGGAAGAAAGGAGGCATTGTCGCTTCGACGGTGCATCGATCCGTTCGAAAAACTCCGACGACGAGCAATCCTTTCCTCCTCCTCTTCCTTCCTTCACGAGACAAAATAGAAACTGCGATCGCGGTGGGAAAACTGCTCTCTCGTTATCCCTCGTACACCGTCCGCATTCCTATATCCATTACCAGCATTATTGCCCTCTCCTCCCTCCCTCCCCTAGTTTTTATCTATCCAACAAATAATATTCTAGAGAAGAAATCGAAAGGATATAACAAGGGGAAAGCGATCGATCTTCGTCCGAGACGAATAATTCTTAATAATTTATTAACTGTGCGGAATAAGTTCTTTCCTCCAATTTTTCTTCAAGATTTTATTATACGTAAATCGAATACAAGATTATCCAATCGTTTCAACCGAATGACAATTCTTCTCGAAATTCACCTGAATCCGTCGTTTTTCGAGTTAAAAGTTTCAAATTTAAATCTTCGGTACGACTTTTCGCACGTTTCGTGAGAGCGCGAACCGTTTCGGTAGCTTCGACGACTGATCTCCCAAGCTGGAGTGCAAAAAATAAACAGCGACGCGAGCGACGCTTCTCGAACGTCGTTTCGCTCGAAATCGTCGCACGGGACTGGAAACTCTAGTCGCGACTCTTCTTAACCGTTTCCGCTATGGGCGATTTCTCTGCCGCGGCAAAAATGCGCACAGCACTCGAGAAAGGTCGTCAGCGGCCGTGTTTACGTTTCACTGCTGTGACGGAAAAGAAACTTTTCTCGAAACGAGGTATTTATAACTTGCGTTTATTTAATAATATGATATAATCGTAAGATAATAATGATTGTTGATAAAGGTATCGCGTGTGAAACAAATGATTAAAAAGAAAGATGTACTGTAACTCGAATCGCTCGTCGTACGTGCAGAGCGGCCTATAGTTGCCCGTAGTAACGAAACGGTTAAAAAGAACGTTGTTTTCAGATGGCGCCACGAACGGCGAAGTAATTCGAATTCAGTCGGAAGATACGATGAGTGGAAAAAGAGGAACTTGTTTGCTAATGGCAAGATCGATCGATACTACGAGATAGGTACAGTGTTACAATTTGATTGGAATCGATTCAGAATATGTAATGGCGTTTAATATTTTTCGCGATTAAAAGGATCGTAATTGCACGATGACATAAAATTCGTGTTAGGAGAAAAAGAATATACATAATAGAACGCGTTGTGTAATTAGAAGCGGAAACTAGTGTATCGATCGTATGAATTCGTGTATCGTGCGTATCGCGATATTAGTAACAACGCGCGTAAAAGGAAAGAGTTTCTCTTATTATATATATATATTTTACGAGTAATAAGTTTATTTTTTTTTCTCCTTCTTTCTCTTGAAAATTGAAATTCCCCGTTATGTTCTACCGCAACGAATTATTTAGATATATACGATTCGCGAATTACTTTCATTGTAACACTTGTTGTTTCTTAATTAACCTCGTTTTTTTTTTACACCACTTTTATTTATTTACGAAAAAGTTTACAATTCTAGAAATCTACGTAATACGTAATAGGCCAGCACATACGAATGATCCACCTTTGAAAATAATCCCCTTCTTCCCGAGGAATTGTTGAATCGTGAATCGATCAAAAAAAGAAAAATCCATTAGAATTCTGTAAATAACGTAACGAAGGAGAAGAGAGTCGAATAATTTCCAAGAATATGGAACGAATTCTCGTTGGAAATAGCGGCACGATAACACGTAATTCAACACAGATTTCATCGCTCTGCTCCCTCCTTCGAGTCGGAGGGGAGAAACCGCAAAATAAAGCTGGTACAAACGAAACGTTCCCAATTATGGTATCCGCGTGCGCGATATAAGCGTTTCCTAATCTCTGTCGATCGTGGCCTCGGAGAAATGATAGAGTATGCGTGTGTGAAACGCGATGTTAAATTGGCGGGTGACGAAAGAGGAGGGGGACGGGTGCTGTAAAGAATGCCGATCCGGAAAGGAAATAATAACACGAGTGGATCGAAACAGTGAGGCGAATTAATTTCCCAATAAGGGCGCCCACGCTATACCCTATCATTCGACAGGAAATGTAAGCTAAAACGTGTCATTTTCAGCGAATACTCGATTCGATTCGAATAGACCTAAAGGTCTATTTTCGACCTCGTTTCGCAATTCTCGAAACACGCCCGCGGTCTTCTCCATCCCGAGGATTCGATTGGTCCTTTGCCTGCGATCGATCGAGCCAAGCGTCGCGTAATGGTTCGAACAATTTTTTTTAGTTTTTTAGGTTTTTAGTTGTTATTTGGGTTGGTATTATTAAAAGTGGAGAAAATTTATTTTCAAATTTATAAAAAATAATCGTAACGTGTAATAAAATTTTTCTTATGCATTAAAATTTTTCAATGTTTACGGATTAAACAAAATATACAAGCAGAGACTTAATCGATAATAACTTATCGATCGGATTTCGATAGTTCGAAAGATATTCTAAGATATAGTAAGATAATTTAATTCGTTTAAATTTCAATTTTATTACCGGATATTTAAATCATTATCGATTATTAATTATCAATAAGTTTCTCAGTGAGATTCAGATTAAAATAATGAATAAAACTAGGATATTTCTAATTCTAACTTAATTTTTATTTAATTTTATTTCTATCTTATCTCAAGTTACATTATACCTATTATTTTCCATTATATATTTATCTATTTTATATATATATATATATATTGATCACTCGTATTTCCTTTTTTATCCCGATTAATCTTTCCACGTATCTGCTTATATTTTTATTTACGCCATTAACGAGATACAATAAATTAGAATAAAAAAAAGCGACATTATTTTCCAAAAAATTAAATCCCCATACAAGAAAATCTGAAAAAAAAAAAATTTTATCCATCTCGACCCCTTTCGAATCTTTCGAACCACTTCCTTACGACAGATTATCTTCACGTTTCCCCAGAAGCGGGAAGAATCTCGGCCGCGAATAGAATAATTGCGAGTTGATCTCGTCGATTCGCGGTGGAAGAGTGGCGCAGTAGTAGTACTCGTCGATGAAGAGTGGGAACATTGTTTTGGATCCGAGGCCTGGCGAGCGAGCGAGCGAGCGAGCGAGCGAGGGGGAGGGGAGGCGGGCCGACGTCGCAGAAGGAGGGGAGGGGAGACAAGGAGGGGGAAAAAAAATTCCTCGAGGGTGGATCGAGCACGAAATTCTTGAAAGGCATCGTCCGAGATGCACCTGTACCCTGCGCGGTTAGGTCGTGTGCATTTTTCACTTCTCCTTCCCTCTCCCTCTCTCTCTCACTCTCTCTCCATCGGGTCGCATCAGGTTCCTTTCTCGTTCAGCCTCTCTTCGTTCAACCGAGGCTTGACCAACGCTCGCCTCGTGTCTCGAAATCATTCCACGAGCCTACTCGTGTTCGAGGAGCGCGACCGAGTAAGCATTCCTCCTCGAGAGAAGACGCGTGCCTGGCGTGTGCTTCTTTTCCCCCACCTCTTCGAATTTAAATTCCGCTTCTCTCTCTCTCTCTCTCTCTCTCTCTCCTTTTCACGCGCACGATTCGATTTCCGCACGAACGAAGGATCTATCGATTGATTGATCGATCGATCCTTGTTGTAGAATCTTAACGTGGTTTTTCTCTTTTCGTTCAATTTCGAGTTTATCAATGTTCAATGGGAACGATAGAGAAAAATTTAAGAAACGAGAGAGAAATGAATAAGAGAGACGATAAAAATGTGGATCGATAATTTTTCAACATTTGCCTTTCGATAATCATGACGAATATAAAAAAATTCCTGTTTCGAGAAAATCGAGAGAGAGAAAAAGAGAAATGAAGGAAAGAAGGAAGGAAGGAAGGAAGAAAGGAAAGAAGGAAGAGGAGAGTGGACTCTCCCTTACGGCAGGTTGGCAGCGACTAAATGATTTACCAAACAATAAATCGTCGGGGAGATACGATCGGATGCAACGCGGACCGAGCCTGGGAACGAGGGAACCGCTTACATCGCCTTACTTGTCCGCGAAAGCTTCCACTTGTTCCATTCCTTTTCGAAGATTCGATCCCCCTCCGTCCAAAGTCCTCCGAAAACACTGTCCGTTTCCAATCGATCGCTATTCTCTTATCTTTCTTAATAATAATTTTGCGCAAAAATCCATCTTCCCCCCTCGATCATCCCCTCTTATTATCTACTCGAAAATATTATATTTTATATCACATTGTTTATTGTTGTTGACAGATGGAAACGATAAATAAACGAATTGATATTTGGTCGAATGAACACGCGTTTAACGTAACGTAATTCCGTCTGCCTGTTACGATATATGTGAACTGCGAAGCGCGCGTGAGAGAAAAACTAATAAAGATAACAATTTAACCGCGCGAAATAGCGTGCCGCTGGCAACGTTCAATGACAAAACTACAAATATAAAATTGCGCGATTTCGTTGAGCTTTAAATATTCGCAGCAATTATATTATTATATTACATTTATCTATTCGATCGATCGTTATTATTATATAAAGATCGCTCGTTATATTATATTATTCGAAATATAGAACACTGTAGCCCTGTAAATTTTTAATTGATGTTTGAAAAGTGTCGACACGTTTCGTAACTCGACGTATGAGGCCGACTGAAGTTGTCGCCTTTGATCCATTTCTATTTTCTCTCTCTCTCGTTTCAGTCGATCCCTCTTACGAAATATCCTATCCGAAACACGATAAGTAACGGATAGTTAACCGTCTAATGGCTACACGCGCGTATTATTTTTCTCACCGTAACAACAATCGACTTTCTTTCTCCGACGTTTGATCGATCTAGATCCCTTATCTCTCTTATATCTATACGGTTCTCCGCGTATTTACAAACGCTCGTCGGCATAAATTTTTTTCCTTTTTTTTTCTTTTTTCCATGAAATATATCGTACATATATATATATATTTCACAGCGGTAATTGAATCGCTAATCCTGTCTATTGCGCGAATATCGCGATAATAGGCGAGCGTAACGATTGTAACTCGACGATCGCGTGCGAACCGAAAGAAATAATATTCGGCAATGTTAATTTTTTACTTTTGAAAAAAAAAAAAAATTATGGACTCGATTCGATAAAAAAAAAAGGAAATAAGGATAAGAAAGGGATAAAAGTACGGAATACGAAAGCGAGGTAACGAGTGAAAATAACAAAGTAATTCGCAAGGGGGGAGAGAAACGTTGATTTAACGCCTACGGGAAGAAGGAACCGAATCTCGATACCGTGCCAATCCTTTATTAAAGTAAAGAGGAAGATACTTCTTCTTTTACCTCTTTTCACCTTCGTCCTTTCGGGGCAATTCGTTAAGAAGATGAATTATCGCCATTTCGACATCCTCCCCCCTCGTAATAATTTCGAATAATTGGAACGCATAAGCGAGAGAGAGGAGTGGAAATTACGAATCGAATTGGAGAAGGAAAGTTTTGAAACTCGGCCTAACCTTTTTCGGTCAAGCCTATTATTATTACTGCTGCGCTCGTTGCAAAATAGCGCGGTTGAAAACCAATTTTCTCATTGGATCACGCTTCTATCCAAGAATCTTTGTCCATTTCGCGCCGAGAGAGTGGAAGAAATCGTATCGAGCCTCCTCCTCCTCCTCCTCCTCTTCTTCCTGCATCCCACGCCCTTCGACTCCCTCTCCCCTCTCCCCCGCCACCTTCTCCCCCATTGATCGGGACACCGTCGGTTATCTCGGTCTCTTTGTAACATAATGGCCTTTGTACCGTCCGCCGTTCGGAACGGCAGCAACGGCAGCACCCAGCCAAAGAGGAGGAGGAGGAGGAGGGTGGAGCAGCACGCGGATGCAACGCTTGCCTCCTCCTCTTCCTCCTGCTGCACCTCCTCGAGGAAGGTGGATCTGGTTGCGTTCGTCGACCTCTCGGCCGATCATATGGGCGCCCCTTGCGCACTTGTGCACGTGGGTGGCACGAGAGATTCTTTCGCCGAACCGCCTCGATCCTCCGCTCGATCCTCCTCGAGCATCTTCGATCGATCGATTCATCCTAGAAGCAGTTTTCGATTTCTCGATTGGAAATGAATGGACTGATGAAAGCTGGCAAATTTGGCAGGTGGAAAGAAGTTAGATTCGAATTCAATTGTTGGGCGAAATTTGGAGGATGATAGACCGATTTCGATTCGAGTTTTAATTGGAATTTTAATTAGCAATCTTGGACAAATGAAAATTTCGAGATAGGCTAACTCGATTAGATCCTACTTTCCGGATAATTTATGTAGAAGATCCTTCGAAGCCGTTGAGAGTCTCAAGTCTGGATTCTAACAACTGAAATTGGGAAAATTTCGAAGGCAGCCTAATTTTCACCGCATTTTCGGACGGATAATTTATCGAATCCTTCGTAATCTTTTTGGCTTATCCCTGGAAAAGCTTGTTCACGACCTCCACACCACAACAACAACAACAACAACGACAACGATCCGCACGACCTTCCATCTCCCTCCCTCCCTCCCCTCCCTCCCGTTTCTTTTGTGCGTGACGAAAGCAGGGAGGGGAGGGGGGCGCTGGATCCGTGTTAACTCGACACCGGGGTGCACCGCTCAGGTGCGCTCGGACACGAGGCTGTAAAAGGCCTGCCTGCCTGCCTGCCTGCCTGCCTTGCAATCCACGCGCATTTTAATTTCAGCTTAGAGTTTGTTAGCGGTTCTCTAAGAGCGATCGCGCTAAGACGACAGATCCTTGCTTCCCGCCTCCCGCTTTAAAGCCTGGTTAAAACTCGACACAAAACTCGTGCCAGCTCCCAGCACGACGAGCGGCCTTATCTACTAGTATTGGCAACCTTCCAAAAGATTATCCTGCCGAGCCTACCGCCTGCCCCCCTTCCTCTCCCACCGCGTTTCCAACACGATTTTTCGCGCGTCATTTTGCTTGGCTCTCAGGCGCTCAGGGAGATTGTTAGAAATTGTGGAAGAGCGGGGAGAGGGCGTTGATTCGCCTCTCCCTTCTTATTAAACAGCCGAAAACCGCTGTTCCTTTTCTCTACTTTCCACGAGTTTGGAAGTTTGGAAGTTTTCGTCTCTCGATGGGCAGACAATTAGGGGGGAATGGTGGGGAGGAGAGAGGGATACTTTTTTTTGAGGAGGAGGAAAGAAGAGGCCGATCATTTATCACGAAAGGGGAGCCACACCCTTCTTCCGGCACCTTGCCACGATTTTCCGAGATATTCGAGATATTCTCCTCGTCTTTCTCTTCGTCCATCGCGTACACCCCCTTAACGACGTCTCGCCACTCCCCCCACAAAAAACTCGAATCCCTTTTCTCCCCCCCGTTTCTTTTCGCGAGATTTCCCGTTGTATAAGAAAGAAAGGAGGGAAGGAATCGAAGGGATTCTCGTCGAAAGTGAGTAAATAAATAAATAAATAATTTCGATGTCGTTGGAAGCGAGAGTGATCGGAACCCTTACTGGATTCTTCGGTCAACTCGGGAAAGAAAGGAAGAATAAATTCATTTTTCATGGGATATTTATAGGAATAATTATTCGATTGTCAGTTTCTAATAATCGAAATTGATTTAAATTTCTATAATTTAGTATATAAGAGTCAAATTCAATATTATTAAATTCAGGATATTCATAAGATCAATATCATTGATTACTAATTGATTTTACCGAAAAGAATGGATTTACAATTTCGTTAATTAAATATAAAATTTTTAATGATGGAAAAAAAAATAATCAATAAAATAATAATTGGAATTACTGTTCAAATAATTTCAATATTATGATTTTTTAATAAAAATAGATTTGAAAATTTATTTAAAAAAAGATCTATAATAATATAAACTGTTAAGGTAGAAATTATAATAACAATTATTATTACTATATTATGAAATGAAATTAAATTGTCAGCATAGTATGAATTTGATTCTTGAAATATAAATATAAATCACGTAGAAATTTTAATAATTAATATAAAAATTATTAATTTTAATAAATAATTTTAATAAATTTTAATAACTCGATTACGGGGAGAGGGGGTCGGTTGAGCACGATAAAAATGCAGCGAAAGAATTGGAAAGTAAATAAATAAATAAATAAATTATTTCGACATCATTAGAGGCGAGGATGACCCTTCAGAACGTTTATTGGATCATATTGAAACTCGCTTTTCTTCCATCAACTCGAGAAAGAAATTCATTTTCGTCGATTACGGGGAGGGGGAGGGGGAAGAGGGAACGATAAAGATGCGCCGAAATACCGAATAGCCGAAAGAAGTGGCGCCAGGAGAGACGAGGGGCCCCCATTGTCTCTCCCGAGACAACGAATTTAATCGTTGTCCCTCGTTGGAGAGAGATCGACGGAGATATTCGGGAGGAGGGGGAGGGGGGCACAATCGGGGAACGTCTTAATTAGTATCCCCGATGCACGAGCCACCGCGATCGAAAATTAGATTAGATCTTCCTTTTTCCTTTCTTCTTCTTCTTCCCCCCCCCTCCGTCTTTTTATCTTTCCATCTCCCCTTATCGATATGATCTATCGATAAACCGGTTAAAAATATCCCGACTCGACAACGGGTTTACACGTGTAACGCGTTTTCCCCCTGATTTTACAATCTTTCCTTGTTTCCGTTTTCGAGAATAATAATTCTGGACACGATGCCGATAACATCGTAGCAACATCCTCTCTTACGTTCCTTCTTTCCTTTTTTTTTTTTTTTGAAAAGTGTAAATGGGGCATAAAGGCGCAAAGGAGAAGAGGAGAAGAGGAGAAGAGGAGAAGGAGGAGGGGAGTGGATCTTGGTTTACTAATTAAGACACCGGCGGAGATCGGCCATTGTCTCGATAACAAAAAACGTGGAACGTTTCTCTCTCTCTCTCTGTGCGTGCGTTGCCTCTGTTCCGAGTGTTTGCGATTAAATCAGCACGTCCGATCGAGCGAATTAAGTCCTCGGCGTGGGTGGACCGAAGACCGGGAGAGGAGAAGGATCAAAAGAACGCTTTCTCTCCCTTTCCGTTTCGTTCCAATCTCTCTCTCTTCCTCTCTCTCGGCGCGTGCAAAAGCGCCGAGCGCAAATTTCCACGCGAACTTCCAAGTTTAATTGGACAGTCAATCGAATCATCGTGGTAAATATATATATATATTTTTGATTTATTTGATTTATATTTTTAAAATTTTCCGTAGAGAGCGAAATCGATAATTGTGGATGAATACTTTGGAAGA
The DNA here is from genome assembly GCF_029169275.1 of Apis cerana. Lineage (NCBI taxonomy): Eukaryota > Metazoa > Arthropoda > Insecta > Hymenoptera > Apidae > Apis > Apis cerana. The sequence continues at coordinate 11,625,856 of NC_083861.1, forward strand.
ATATCGACGTGAAAAAACATTGTATCGAATATGTTGGATTTTTTAAAATTTTTCGAGCTTCTCTCCGATATTCCCTTCTAAAGAGAATGAAATCGGCGCCTATGAAAGGCCACTTTTATCGTATTTCGGATTTTTCAAACTTTTCTCGACGTTTGTGTTCGTCATTTTTCAAAATTTTCCTCTTTGATATTCCTCGAAAGAAAACAAACGAGAGACGCCTATGAACGGTCATCGCATCTTTAATTTTCTGTCCGATATTTTTCGAAAGAACGAGGGACGCCTATGAACCGTCATCAAATTTCTATCAAATTTTTTCAAACTTCTCTCCTCGAAAGAAAACGACTAAGAGACAGTCTTACTAAACGACAGCCCTATATACGTTTTATTTTTGTCTAAATTTTTCAACCTTTTCTCGAATATTCGTAGGAGGAAATCGAGATCGGCGCCTATGAACGGTCGCGTGTATCCGTCTACTCGGTTGCGTCTCCCGCACCGGCCACACGGCCGAGCTTTGTCTTGTAAACGAAGCCACCAGCCTGATTCGTATCCGGACGTTGATAAATTCCCCCGCAGAGTTTAGCAGTTCTTCGCTGAGACTGGAGCGAAGGAGCCTACCGCCTTATCCTTCCTTCCCATTCACCGCGGAAGGACGAATGGTCCTGGCGCATCCTCCTCCAAGCAGGCTTCTTCTTCGCCCAACCAACCTGGCTGAGAAAAAAAGACTTCGTGGGAAACCGGTCGACCATCCTCTCATTCACGGGACGCTCTCTCTCGTTAAGAGAGAGCGGATCTATCTCCTCCCTTTATTATTAACCCTTCCGTTCGTGTCTCACCGCAACACGGTAGCACCCTTCCTTCCTCCTATTTATTATTTCTCACCTTTTCTCACCTCTAAAAGAGAAAAGATTAATCGAAGTATTTTCGCGTCGATTTCGAGAAAAATTATTCATTAATCGTTCCGTATACACGAATATCTCGTTACTTGAACTGTTCGATACGAATCCTGATCGAGAATTTGTCCGGAATTTAATTGGAGACACTTTTTAAAATATTCTAAATACTCGACAAATGAAAGATAAAAAGAACGCGAAAGAATCGAGGAAAGGAAATCGAACACGAAGGTTTTTATTTATTTTACTAGAAAATATTGAAAATTATAAACGATGGCTACGATTCTTTTGACAAATCCTTATCGAGCCGAGTGAACGGAACCGCACGAAAGACGAATTAGACGTCCAATCTTTGTCCCACTTTGACCATTGAAACACTTGCCTCGGTCGTGTCAAACCTCACGCTTTAAACGCGTAGTAGACGCAATATCATTGCGCCCGATCGCAATATTTCTGGCCTCCGAGTAAACCGCGTTTCGTCGCTTTGCTTATTCCACTCACGGGACATTGCATAACAAGGCCCGTGGAAAGAGAACTCGTTTCTTAAATTACAACGGGACGTGTGCGCACGAAAAGTCACGCTCACTATCATGGCGCCTTGTATTTTTTCCTCCCCCTCCCTCCTCCTTCCTCACGACTTATTCACAGCCCTTCGATTTAACCAAGAGACACGTCGCGAGGGTCGAGGAACGTCGTATTTTTGAACCTCGTTATTTATCACGTATCAAAAGCAAGAATCAACAATTCTCTCTCTCTCCTCTTTTTCTTACAATTTCAGTTTATTTGAAGATATATATATAGAGAGAGAGAAAGAGATAGATATATTGAATTGTCCGGAAAGTAATTTCGTTTTCTTATGACAATAAAAGTCGTTTCACATGATCGTGAACAATCGGATTCGATCTCGTAGCAATTTCTCGAATTGTTATTCGTCGTTTGGTTCGATCAGCGTCTTTACTTTGTCTTCGTCAGCTTTGACTGTTCTCTCGAAACGTGAAAAATTTTGACACTGGCGTATCGTTAATACACTTTCTCTATAGACGTAACTTTTTTTCTTGCCTGAACACTTTTCGGTAATAAAAAAATATTCCTTTGTTATCACACAAACATGAAAACACAATCGCGCACGAAATAGAACGGATTTTTCTCGCGAATAAACCAACGAAATAACAATGCTCTCGAAATATATAACACGGTTTAGAACGAAGTTGGCTGGATAAACGTTCGACTAGCGACGCTCGTGCGAGAAAACGAAATTACTTTCCGAGCGACCCAATAATTTCTACTCTGGAATGAAGTTGGCTGGATAAACGTTTGACTAGCGACGCTCGTGGGAGAAAACGAAATTACTTTCCAAACAATCATCTGTCTATCTATCTATGTGTATATATATATATATATTTATATTGAGGGTCTTCTTTATTACCGTTACTTGTATTCCCGTTTAACGGGTGTTAATCGGCGGCGAGGATTTTCAGAGGCGGTGGCGGCGGCAGGGAAGGGATAAAGGGTGATCCGTGGTCAGTGGTTACACGCTCATTTACGTCAAGCTGTGCGCCAGTCACGCGATCAACTCTTTAATCCTAAGCGTCTAATACCTACATTGTCGAAACCGCATCGCACCGCACCGCGCCCATTACCTACGCCTTAATGCTTCTGTCCTCGGATTCACGCTTCCTTCGGATTATACTTTTCAATTCCTTGTTTTTGCAAGACGTCCCACGGCTCAATATTTTATAAATACGATAAATTTTTCCTTTGTCCAAGGATTCGATTTTTAAATTCCAAGAAATTTCATCCGATCTTTTACGTTTCTTTTCCCCCGAAAAAGTATACAATTTCGGAACGCTCGAACCGTTAGGATCAAATCGTCGCGTATCGTTTTCGCGCTCGAGAGGACGATTCCATTCCCTTTCGAGGCAATTAGGCAACAAATCGCGAAAATAGGAAGAATCGAGGAGAAGGAGAGGAAGATACAAACCGCGTATAAAGAGGTCGGTATAAATCTACGCAAGGGATACTTTTTCTTCTTTCCTCTCTCTCTCCCCCCTCCACCGAAACTGCACGCGAGCCGAACGGGAGGCAGATGCGCCCCCGCGAGGGAACAGCTGTACGATTGTCCGTCTCGTTTCCACGTCCATTCGTTGTTCCCCGAATCTCCTCGAAAAGCCCGGCGAAAAATATACGGCGGGATAAGGATCGCGAAAGGAAATAAAAAAAAGAGAAAAAAAGAAAAGAAGAAAAAGGCGGAGGAGAGAGAGAGAGAGAGAGAGACAGGGGGCGTAGATAGGCGGAGGGATAAGGAAATAGAAGTAGGAAAGGGGTGTCGTGAGGAGGAGAGGAAGGTGGCACGCGACTGTTGTTGAAACGTAATAAAAATTGATCGAGAATCTTAACCCGTCATCGTCCCTCGAAACATCTGGCCCTCCTGGCTATCGTCCGGCGATCACCTCCGGCGAGGGTGTGAGGGGAATAAAACGCTGCGTTCGAGTGTGATATCCGTTCAGCGGATGCGTAATACTTGCCGACGATGCGCTCCCAATTAGAGCCTAGATGCGCCCATAGCCTTTGATTAGTCGATTCGAAACATTTTATTATAAAGCCTATGGTTTCGTGTCGTGTTTCGAGATTTCGAGGCCTATCACTCTGTGGACGAGGAGGAGGAGGAGGAGGAGAGTCTGGTGCCAGTAATAAAATTGATGGATCGGATAGAAGGCCTTTGGCTCTTTATCGGCGAGTTGCAACGAAAGTTAAAATTTCGAAAAGTCGTTGTGAAAAATTCAGAGATTTCGATCTCTGGATGGAAATCCGATCCTTTTCTTTCTTTCTTTCTTTCTTCTTTCTTTCCTCTCTCGAATTGCACAGCTATGAAAATATTCGTGGAGAGCGTTGCATAACCCCCTCCATTTGTATAGGGATTGCTTTCCTCGTGCAGGGAAATGAGAATTCCTTCGTGGAACGCAGCACGTGCTCGAGTGGATGCTAGACTTCGTTCCTCACCCTTTTCAGGTGACCTTTGTCCGTATCCCTTTCGAGGATCCTCCTCGAATAACACGGCGGATAGACACGTTCCTGGAACTCGTGGATAGTACATCGATATATCGCGATATAAATTTTCATTTTCCTCCAATCTTTCTCTCCCCCTTCCTTTTTGATTAAATTGCGTTCCAAGCCTTTTTCCAATAAAATAAAACTCGAGACGAGTTCCTGCACTTCGTTCGATGAATTTCTCGGCTAAGTTGAAATTAATTCACACGCGAATTAAACGTGATAAAATTTTTATATTGCGCGATGTTTTGATAATAAAGTAATTAGAGAGATGCATCCTCTATTCGTCAAGGTATCGCGATAAAATGTAATCTTTCTTATTTAGTTGAGAGCAAACCTTACAATCTCAATAAACATACTCTCGCATTCATCGTCTATTATTCTTATTTTCATCGCTATTTTCCTTCTCTCTATCGTCTTAACCAATAGAAGTAATTTTGTATTAAATAAAAATCAAACTCATTACAAAACTTGAAAACTTTGAAAATAATATTTCCATTCCCAAGACTATTCAAATTCGCCGATTATTCGCCGAAAAATTCGATAGTACATCATTCCACGCTTCGCAAGATTACACGTAAACAGCTTAGGAATCTATTCGCGATATCTTAAAAGGATGAAACATAATATTTTCGTCACTGTTGGAATTGTCGCATCTAACCGAGTGGTGGCAGAAGAGTCGCCTCTCGCGTCGAATCGAGTGGTGGGGGAAAGAGTCGTCTATTCGACGGTTAATTTTCAATTGGAACGTAGTAGAGCTTCAGAGAACACTTTCTTCGCTGAGAAGCGAGGCAGCTAGTTTTATAATTATCGTAAAGAGTAAAAATCGACGATGAGAGGGAGAGATGAAGCGAAATAGGAGACCGGGGAAGAGAAATGTTATCGAAGATCTCGAGAAATCGGATAGTAGGCCGAAGAGCTTTTTTCGCTCGAGACATCGGTCGACTAATTATGAGATAATTGTATTAATGGACGATATCGAACTGGTCGGCTACTACAAAGACTGTGCTATGGTCGGGATATATCCACTTTTGTCGATTAGGGAGGGGATGGGGTTCCACTCTAAAAACGAGCGGTCGTCTCGTCATCTCGTTCCATTTTCTCTTCTTCTTTTCCTCCAGAGAAGATTCTCTTCGAAGAGAAAAGCGAGAATTACTGAGGATTGAATTATATCGAGGAGAGAGTGACGATAAAAGTTTTGTCTCGTGTTTTTTACTTTTTTTGAGAAAAAGAAAATGAAGAAAAAGTAAGTAGTTGAAAATAATTCGAATGAAGAGATAAAGAGTGACATTTATTTCCTCTTTTCGTACTTTTCGAGTAATAATAACAATAAAGTAAGTTGGTATTTAATTAAAAATAATTCGAATAGAGTTAATTTAAAATAATTAAAATAACATTTATTTTAATAGTTATTATAATTAATTCGAATTAGTTTTTTTTTTCCTCGTTTCGAAATAATTGACGAAATCAATTTTCGAATTTCTCTTCTTTCGTTTAGATTCATACGGAGTTGGTTGAAAAAGTAACTGGTTAAGAATAATTCGAACAAAGTCGTTTTAAATAACATTTATTCGAATAATTATTATCCGTCGATAATTTGCCCACAACTATTAACGATACTATTAACGATAAATTGTCGAAATAACTTCAATTATTAAATTTTATTAAAAGTTATTTTGAATAATCACTCATTAATAAATGCTCGAATAATATTTACTCGTTATTATATCAATCCGCTTCGTTAGCGATTATTATTACGTACGAACGATAAATTATCGAAGTATCTTGGACTCTGATCAATTTTCCCCGTCATCGATTTCGTCTAATTTAACATTGCCCGGAAAAGTCGAAGTCCTGAAATATAATAAAAACGGATCGATAAATTTTTTTTAAAAATGAAAAAAAATAAAAATTCCTGAACAGGAAAATCCGTATTTGGTGACACGCTTACGGAGTAAAAAAAAAAAAAAAACCAATTTTGGTAGCTTGGAAAAACCGTTGTTACGACGTGTGTGTACGTAGGTTAGAGTGAGTATACAAAGTAGATATATATAAACAGGGCGACCCATTTTTGTCCTAAATAAATGGGCGACTTTTAGTTTTCAAGCGCAAATATTGTCGCATCAATTAAAGTGTCCATACTAGGCGGCGTTGTGTTTGGAACACAAGCGGCGCCACCGTCCTCTCGAACGGTAATTTCTTTCTCTTTCTTTCCCCTTCCTCTCCCCCACTTCCTCAATCTTCGACTTTTTTGCTCGAAAGGAAATGGAATCGTGTCGCGCGAGAAAAGTACAAATACACGAGACTACCGTGTTCCAGCGAGACAAGAGAGAAATATTCTCGATATTAATTCGGAAAGATCTTTGCTTCTATCGCTGGTATATTTGTCGTGTATATATTAATCCAAAATAATAGATTAATATATCTATTTGAATCTCGATGCGTCAAGCATAGAATTTAAAGGAGTTTTTCTAACTTTTTATTTCTCATAGATACGTGAACCCGTAATTACAATTCGATAGTTAAATTTATAAGTGTGACTTCGAGTTATTCGAAATAATAATATACAAGCCGTACTATGGATAATTTCGAAGATATATTTCATTATCCTTGACTATCTAACTCGATAAGTGAGAATAATTTTTACGATTTAGAATATTCGAATTCTACAGTTGTTCTCGCCGTTGTGTAGCGCGTGTATAGATGTCAGGATCGTCAACGAAAGAGACTTCTTTCCAGTAACTGTTCGATAAACGAAAAAAAAAAAAAAAATTGCAGAAAAATATTCGTACAAATATTCGTACAAAAAAAAAGAAAAATTCGATGTTTATTGTGCAGAATACGTGTATGAATAAGTAGAATTTCTCGTATTGGACGAATAAATAAGGAAAACACGTGTACTAAGTCTCGTTTTGAAAACGAGCGAAATCTGTTTCTCGTTTGAGAAAGGTTCCTCGAATTTCATCGAGGCTGCTCCACCATCCTGCTGCTCTTACGTGTGTACACATCCACTTTTCCGGGACTTCCGACGGAAAGGACATCCCTTAATTGGCTTAATGGACTCTCCAAAAGTCACGACAGTTTGGATCGCTTCCTCCTCCTCCTCCACCTCCTCTTTCGTCTCTCTTTCTCTTTCGATGAAATGAATTTTCTCGACGATCGATTGAGAAAGAATCGCTGTGAATTTATCGAATTGAGAAAATTTAATAAGCAGATGTTGCATCGAGCTCAAGTTTGTCCGAGTGAGGAGAAAGAAAATTAAGATGCGGAGGACGGAAGGAGGAGCAGAGAGAGAGAGAGAGGCAATAAAGAAATCTGTCAACGAGCCATCCATTCTCGAAAAGTCACAGCTCTCGAAGGAAAATGTTCAAAGGATACCGGCATGGATTATCTGATCGTTCCGTCGAGTCGAAAGTTATATTTCGTTTATTCAAATTCTGGTGAAACGTAGAGAGATTACGTTGCTCTAATATTCACAGGAATATGGTGGAACGAGATCGAAAAATTCATTTTCACGCCTAAACCCGTTGAAAAAGATTATTATTTATTAAGTTATTATAATCCGCTTTTCGTATAATCTCATTTACCAGTTATTTTCGATTATTAATACGTTTTGAACGATAAATTATCTAAGTAACTTTATTCGATTATTAAATTTTTCCCATCACTTGTTGAAAAATTATTTTAACTAATTAAAAATTTCGAATAAAGTTACTTTTAAGTAATTGCTTATTAAAATATTCGAATAACATTTATTTTAATAATTTTATAATTAATTTTAAAAAAAACGGTCATTTGCTCTTGCAATTATTATTATATTTTGAACGATAAATTATCGAAATAACTTTATTCGACTATTAAATTTTCCCCATCATTGGTTAAAAGTTTTCGAACAAAGTTACTTCAAATAACATTTATTCGTAATTATTGCAATCCGTTTTCCACGATAAATTATCCAAGTAACTATTAAATTTTTTCCTATCTATCCAATCGAAAATTTTTTTAACAATGATCCCGATTTTTACTGTTTTAAAAAACTTTTTACAACGAATATCGCGATATAAAAGTGATATTAAAGCGATTATCACAATGGAATTGCGGATCTTGATCGTGGAGATTCGTTCGAAAGAAGATTAGCCGAACGCTTAAATTTCGAATATTTCTTTGGCCGCGTAATGGCCGCTTGCCAAGCGGTGCTATCGTGATCTCTAAATTCAAGCCGGAGGGGCCGAGCAGAGGGGTAAGGAGTGTAGCTAAGTCCACTGCCGTATTTACGAGCACAGCCATTACGAGAGTCGCGTGGCTCGCTCCTAACTTTATCTTCGTCGCTCGACCGCTCGTCCATTTTATACGTCGAAGCCTTTGGCAGAAACGCGATAATCTATAGACAACTCGCCTCGCCTCGTTTCACCTTCGGGCTACTTTATTCGTTTTCGAAATTCAACGCCTCGAGTCGGGAGTACACCATCTACTTTTCGTCATTTCCATTCGAAATTTTTTGATACTCGTCTGTTCAGTGAGTTGGTAGTTACGAATAAAGTTATTTTGATAATAAGTCGTTCAAAGTACAGTGACGGGAATAATCGTAAACGAGGTTATGTTCGAAAAGCGGATCGGACTGTAATATAATTATTCGAATAAGTGTTATTTAAAGTGACTTCGTTCGAATTATTTTTAACCAGTTACTTTTTTAATCAACTCTGAATGTAAACGAAAGAAGAGAGATTGACGGTCAATTTTTTCGAAACGAGGAAGACGAAGGGGAGGACTGGTCGAGCGAGGTTATGCGAGAAGCGAATCGATTACAATAGCTATACGAATAAATATTATTCTTTATCTCTTTGTTCGAGATTTTTAACTGGTTACTTTTTCAATGGGTTAATGGCCAACTCTGGTCCGTCGTGAGAAAAGTCTCTGGAAATACTTCTTTTTCTTTCGTTCCAAGCTTCTCGAATGCTTGTTTAGAACAATGATGGGGAAAATTTAACCGTTACTTCGATAAAGTTATTTCGATTTATTCATCGAAAATAATTAAAGATCGGGAATAATTGTAAATTGGCAAAGTTCGAAGATCGAGGTCACGCGAAAATTAATTATAACAACTAGAAATAAATATTCGAGCGTTTTAACAAGTGATTGCTCAAAGTAATTTTTAACTAGTCACTTTTTCAATGTATTAACGACCAATTCCGTTCTCGAGGCGAAGTCGGATTGAAAACGTGCATCCTTCGTGAGAAAAGTTCCCTACGTTTTTTTAATAATTTTTAACAACTGAAGTTACGATAATTTATTGTTCAAAATATAATAATAATCGGAAATAATTGTAATGATAAGATTGTACGAAAAGCATCAATCGACCATAATAACATAACTTTGCTCGAATTATTTTTAACTTGGTTAAAAACTTTTTAATTTTTGAATTGAATATCCAACTCTACACAAGTCTGAATAAAAAAAGAAGAAAGTTTATTATAAAAGAGAGAATTCGAAATTCGATTTAATCGTAATAATTATGATATAACGTTATTGAATAAATGTTATTCGAGCGTTTTAAATCAACTTTATTCTATAATTACTTTTTCAATTAATCATTATTTTTCAATTCTGTTAACGAAAGAAGAGACAAAATATTCCGGTCGAGGATTCGAATAATCAGCCGTCAGTTTTTTTTCGAAACTAGAGGAAGACAAAGGAGGAAGAAGGGGAACTGGTTCAAATCGAGTCGTTGCAATTTTTTTTTTCAAAACTTCCTTCTTGGAGAGAAGAGCGAGGTACCCTCTTCGGCTCACCCCGAATTCAGACCTTATTTTGTACGTGGATAACGAACGATATAAGGAGACGACTTACGCCCCGAAAAGAAGTCTCTGTGTCCCATAAACCATTCGAACGAATCGAAATGGGCCGGTAACGGTTTTACCTGCGCACCAGTTTTCCACCACTGGGCCTGACCTACCCTCCTCGTCGATCACTTCGTCGATATTTGGGCCACCGCTTCTTTTTTCCACGCGATATCGTTCAACGACTTTCCTACCTGCCTATCCTATCCTTCTATCCTCTTCTGTCTTCCCTTTCTTTTTTTTTCTTCTTTTCTTCTCCCTCTAACTTCGAACAGGGACGAGAAAAACTCGATCCAGATATAACGGGTGGTGCACGAAGAGCGACGAAGTTAATTTTGCTCGAGTATTCGCGATAAATATTACGAGAATTATATTGGGTTGCTAGCAAGGAAAGTAATTTCGTTTTAGCGACACGAGTGTCGCTAGTCGAACGTTTAGCCAGCCAACTTCATTCTAGATTAGAAATTATTGCGTTGCTCGGAAAGTAATTTCGTTTTCTCGCACGAGCGTCGCTAGTCGAACGTTTGTCCAGCCAACTTCGTTCTAAACCGTTGTTACATGTTTCGAGAGCGTTGGCATTTCGTCGGTTTATTTATAAGAAAAATTCATTCGATTTCGTGCGCGATTGTGTTTTTTGTGTGTGATAAAAAGATGAACAAGATCGAAAGGAACATTTTCGGCGTATTTTATTTTTTTATTATTGAAAAGGTAAGAATAGCGTTTAGACAAGAAAAAAGTTACATAAAGTCTATCGAAAGTGTCAAAATTGTTTTCAAAATTTCGTTCCAACAATTACGACGTTAAAGGTGCGTTACATTCTGGAAGAAATCGAAGCTGACGAAGACAAAGTAAAGGTATTGATCGAAGCAAACTGACGGATAACAATTCGAGAAAATGCTGCGAGATTGAATTTATTGAATTCGACTGTTTACGATCGTACGTGAAACGACTTGGTGTTTCGTTGTCGTGAAAAAAAACGAGATTACTTTCCGAACAACCGATACAAATGAGATTAATAGCTAAGATTTTTAAATGAAAATCAGATATATTCTCGATTCAACGGGAATAACTTGTGTTCACACCTTGTATTGTATCGTGTGTAATAAGCTCTACCTTCTCCTCGTTCCTATCGCACACCGTGTATAAAGGTTTCGTGCATGGGTGCGCATAACTCGCGTTTCAGAGGTCGCTTTTTAAGTCGAGCTACCTTTCTCTTTCTCTCTCTCTCTCTCTTAAAATCATTTCGGAGTTGGAATCAAGGTTTAATGCCATTTCAGAGCGAGGCTACCGTGTGTTGTACCGTGAACAATGATGCCTCACAATGATCCCTCCCCCCTTTCGACCCGAATTTCATCCCTTGACGAGTTTCCGTCACGAGTGGCATCTACCTGCGCATTTACTCGAAATTTCGTTTTCGTCTCTTCGATCGAGGATGAGAGGAGGACAAAAAAAAAGAAAAAAGGAACGGTCTTCTTGAGACGACTTCGGATCGTGGAATACGTAATCAGAGTTAACGATGAAACATATTCATCGACCTTTACACGCCCAAATATATTTTAAACGTGTTGAACGTTGTACGTCAAAATGTCCAATGCGCGGATTTGAATGAACGCATCGCATTCGATTGACGCGAACGAGGAAATTTGCATGAAAAAGGAAGAAGAAGAAAAGGAGAAAGATCAAATACCTCGTATATACGTATATATATTTCTCACGACACGTGTGCTTCCCTCAAAAACTCTAAACCCCTTAAATATTGCGGTATCCTTTTTTAACGATAAGCGAGCATTAAGGGGTATAATTTTTGCTGGGGAGGGGGAAGCGGAGAGAGGAGGCCCGGTATTGACACGTGTTTAACGCGTTTTCAACGGAAACGATCGGTTTCGCGCGTGTAATCACAGGGGTCCACACTTTGATTTACATGTTCAAAAAAAAAAAGAAAGAAAGAAAGAAGAAAACCTTCTCGGAGATCCCGATTCGCTCTCGATCGAAGGGAACATCGCGGTTACCGTGTCCAATGATTCCCCACGAGAGAGAAAGAAATAAAAAAAGAAATCCACGCTATTCCATTTATTCGAGATTAAGCGGGGAACAAATTACACGCGGGGAGGGGAGGAGGGAGAGGGAATTTCGAATATTCTCGAGACGAGTACGCGCACGTGAATACGTTGTCGGTCGGTCGGTGGAATTCGATGGGTAGGTAGACTGCTACTACTCCCCTCGAGTATGCAAATACGTTTTTGGCAACGTTGTTGTTCGAAGGTAGGAAGAAATGGTTGGTAGAAAAAAGAAAAGAGAGAAACTGATCACCGCGTAATTATGCACCGTACCTGTGTACGAATATTTTTCTTCCCCTATCCAACAGCGTTGACGTAGTTTTAAAAAGAGGGGGGAGGGAGGGGCGTCGCGAGAACGGTCCTGTCATGCACTACGATCGAGGGGAGTTCAGCTGTTGAGCGGAGCACCGTTATGACCAATTTTTTTTTTTATCGCAATTTCTTTCCCTCCCTTTCGGTCGAATATGTTGTTTATATATTTATATTTATATTTACGTGGGAATAACGTAGGATTTTTTCATAGAAGGAAATTTCTGAGAAAAAGAAAAATGAAATACCGGATGCGGGAAATTTCGTATAAACTAAATCTCTCGATCTTTTTTTTTTTTTCGAAGATCCATATATATATATATATATATAATATATATATATATATAATCAGAGGTTCGAAAACGAAAAGTGGTCGGAAAGAAAGACTTTCATTTTCACGTCAAGTTTCTTCAAAGCAGGTAATCGAGTTTTTTTTTTTTTTAACAAGATACTCGTGACAAGAGGAGAACGGAAGAGAGACTGTTGCATGTAAGAACGGATCTTCGAAATCGTCGGCGGTCCTTTGATTCTTCCCATCCGAGATTTCAAGTTCTTCGATTGACCCGCTTCCGGAGTTCTCAACTGTCAGAAGTAGGTGCTCGTTCGAATATCTTCTCTTTTCAAAATTTACATCGGCCAAGACTAGTCGCATCGTTTTACAATTTTTTCAAATAATAAATAAAAAAAGATGGCGTGAGATCATAAAATAAACTTAAAAAAAGTTATGATATCATCAACAATAGTCGAAACTCTCATAAATTATCGTAAATACAATTTTTTCAAACGAACAAATAAGAAAAAAAAAAAGAAGTGGAATAATCTTAAAATTCGTAATATCGTCAAAGACTCGCATAAATTGTCGCATCGTGAATACAAATTTTTCGAATAAATAAAAAAGAAAAAGAAGAAAGAAATATTCCACGAGATCGTAAAATAACCTTAAAACTCGTAATACCGTCGACGACGCTGTTAATTATCGACCCACGTAAAGTTGCGCAGGATCGAGGCGCGCGTGGTTGCCACCTCCTTGTTTTATCTTAAACGCGCAACTCGACCGTCGATGTTTTCGGGAAGGAAAGTCGACCTCGATTACTCGCGGTACAATCACGAAGGAAGCGGCACGGTGGGAAGGATGACCAGCAGCGGATGGAGGCACGCCTTCCGAAATTGTATGCGGAAAAAAAAAAAAGTGAAAAATAATGCGACGTTGTACGGAGGAAGGAAGAAAAAGACTTGGCTCGCAACGTTTGGTCAATTGATAATTACTCTGGAGGGGGGATTCGATAATTAATCTCTCGGGATTTCGTGGGGCCGAGACGCGTGGCTCTCCGCGTTCCTTCTTTACTTATTTATCCCATTACATGGTACCGTAAGTCGTTTCATCAACGGGTTTCAATAAGATATTGTTGGTCGGTTAATTTATGCAGAAAATTATCCGTAACGAAGGGACTCGTGTTACTCGTATAAATTGATATATATGTATATTTCTCTCTTTACTTATCGGTATATTTTTCGATTCTTCTTCTTCTTCTTTTTTTTTTTTTAATTGTCGAGAATGAATGGGATAAAATCAAATGCATGAATTATCAAGCTCGTAATTATCGATCTAATGAAATTCTCTTTAACGAACGCCGATTAATCCTCGATGAATACTTACCGCATAATTAACGTTATTATTATAACCGAAGCAGCGGTGTTACGTGCTAGAAATTAAAATATACAACTGCCGTGCACACAGCTGCCCCGTTATTACAATCTCATTTAATAATAACTTCAATAAACGAATAACTAATAATGCAAATAATATAAAACTCGCCTTTTTTTCTTTCTCTACCAATTTTCGTACATTTTTTTTATCATTCTTAATACCTTTATGCCGTGGCGCTCGTAATACCCCTGCGGTAAATGAAATTCATCGTGCAAAAGAAAAAAAAATAAGGAAAGAGATACAATTTGCAACATAACTTTTTCAAGCCGTGAAAGTACAAGACCTGAATTTTACCATAATTGTAGGACGTGAAAAAAAAGAAAAAGAAGAAGGAAGAGAGAGAGAGAGGACTTAGGATAAATTTTTACGAGATACACTTCCCCGAACGGATACATCAGATAACTTCATTTCCTGGATCCAATTAAGAATCGAGCGTTACACATTTTTTTTTTAAGACGAGACATATGCCCCAAAAACGAGACATTAATTCGTGTAATTTCTCGTGGCGCGTCTATTATTGGGTTAATAATAACGTTACACGGATGTGTACACGCTTCACCGTGCTGCACCGTGTTACGCCGTTATATATATATATATATACACACGCGCGTGCGCATTTCTCCTTCCAATTTCGCGGCGGAGACTCTCTGACTTGCGCGGTGGTGGGGGAGGCGGGAGGAACGCGAAATTCGGCACGGGGGAAAAGCCGAGGAGCGACACCTTTCATTATCTCATGCGAGGCACGTGGCTGGGTGCACGACAACTTTCTCGAAGCTGCGTTTTTCATCTCGATAATTATCTCGGCCCCTCGAGGGTGTCCCATGTAGATTACGTCGTGCAAAAAAACGCTCGGGGCAACGTAAACGGGATACAACACGGTGACGCAAAAACTCAACGCGATTACGGCCTTCGATATATTTATACGTAGGATATAGGAATGGTGGAAGGGAAAAAAAACTTTTACCGTTATTAATTATAACCGTGGAAAGAAGTCTTATCTAACGGTTTGCGCTTTCCAGAAAGAGAAAAAACGTGGCCGTGGTGGCGCTGTTGCTCGGATGATTCGACGAGTTTGTCGGCGACGTTGAACTTGAACGACGAGTTGAATAGCGATGATCCTGCCAACGTTACGTTGAATTTCGTTTTAATATGAGAGAAAGTTTGTTTAATTAAATCTTAATCTCGAGATGTAAAAGTGAAAGCATACGTGTGTGTTATTTTTTCGTTTGCTTTTTTCCTTCGAATTCCTCCTTGCAACTTTGTTGTTTCGTACATTTGCGTCGCGAGCTTCGTGAATCAAGTTGGTGCGGGGAAAAAAGGAAAGAATTATTTTTTTGAATCGTGTACTCGAAATATTAATTTATCTTTGTTTACTCATGACACGGAAGATTAAAAAAGATTAAAAAGAAGAGGTATTTTGATTGGTGTAACATTATACGCGTAATGGTTAAAAGATAACCGTGCAAGCCGTATAAACACAGCTTTTGAATTTTAGCGTCGTTTTTTAGCATTTTTGGCAGTAATTACTATATCATGCAAATGGTAGGTGGTGCTGCCGCGGTGGATCCTCGATAAAAAGGAGAGAACGAATTCTTCGCGTAACAATGTTTCTTCGTGGCACGCTGCAATATCATTTACCTACCTAAAAATTATGCAAAAGCTGGGAACGACAAGAGAGAAGTATCGCCACCTATGCATCAAACAAGAAACGAATTTCTTGGAAAAAAGTATAACGCTGTAACACGCTACCCGAGATGCGTTATAAAAGGTTATACTTTATATCTTCTTAGTAGTGACTGACTTTTTCTCAGAAAGAAAAAAAAAAAATAAATCGTTTATTTTTTTCCGTCTAGTCATGGGATGATAATGATGCGGCGATACCCATATTTAATACCCTCGTTAAGTTTCGTATAGAAATTTCTGCATCATCTTTGTCACGGGGCTACGCATTAAACGAGCCGAAACGGCTATTAGTAACATTCCTTTTCCTATTCATTCTGTAGCCTAAAAAAAAAACCAAAAAAAAAAATATCAGATCATTTAGAAAAGTTTTTTTACAAAATTTTTAACTCTTTTTGTTATAAATGTATGTATATATATATATGTATATATATATAAATGTATGTATATATATATATGTACGTATGATTAGATTAGAAGATTATAGATTAATTTTAAATTTGGAACGTGTAAAATATCACGCGCGAGGAAACTGCATCGTTGCGTTTACGATGCACAGCTCTTACGATTCGACAGCGAGAGATCATAAAGATCTTATCGGTGCACCTTACGCGCATTTCGAAAAAACTTAAGTATCGTCGATAAATACGGATGGCACGTGTATCGTCGTTATTGCAATTTCAATGAATTAATGTATATTGATGTACGTACCGGGTGATTCGAAAACGATCGATCGAGAAGGAGAATAATCTCGTATGGTAGGGATTATGGGCCTATTCCGAATACCGAGCGAGGAAACGGTGCTAAAAAAGAGGAGGGAGGAAGAGGGGAGGAGGGGGAAGGAGAAAAAGGAAAAATGAGAAAATGCGCTCGGGTAAAGTGTCCTCGATGGTTGGCCACAATTTCGTGGCAAAAAGATAAAAGTAAGGAAAGGTTCGGCCGTATTCTCCTCCGTTTGATTGCTCTCTTTTACACGAGGATCGGGATACGGCGTTGCGCATGCGCACGCTCGTGTGCGCAGCAAGAAGGCGCGGGGGCACTCGTGGCAAGTCGCCCGGATAATTTGAAAGCGATCCGATCTTCCCTGGCAGCTGCCTGCCTTACGCGTAAAATATTCAAGAACTGGTCTCTCCCTTCTTACTTACATTACATTAGTCGGTTTGTTAAGCAAGACGTTGACGAAGGCCTGCGTTTCCCTCTCCTTGTTAAACTTTATCGCGGAATCCGATTCATTAGAAATTATATTTACTCGATACTTATCTCTCCAACGTTCCAACGACTTGATCGGTCGAGTTGCGTAAATGTAGCGTGTTGCGCACGACCGCGTCGATAAATTTTTATTCATAACTCATCGTTTCGTTGGTCAAAAACGCTTTCGTAAAGAACTTTTTCCCTGTATTCGCCTTTTTTTTCTTTCTTTTTTTTTTTTTTTGCTCGAAAAGGTAATAAAGGTCTTTTACGTACTCTTTATACGCTCTGCTTTCACCGAAACGAGCATCAAAAAATTCTCCGGCCTCCAACAGCGGTATACACACCTTCGTATCTCGGATGGTATTACGTACGTATTTACAAGTGTGCGCGCATGACGGCCGTGTTAAAAATTCTTCGAACGAGAAACGTAATTAATACACGCAACGACGAGATAAAAGAAAATGTTGCTTATTCGTTTAAAATGTAAAGAGAAGCGGACACGTTACAAATCTATATTCTTCCCTGAATAATTTTACCGCTCGCGCTACCCAATACAAAAAGGTATCGCATTACTGTAACCGAAACTCGAACCTCTACTGTTCCATCTATTTACGCCGTAGCGCGGTTCCAACCAACGAAAATTTGTATGGGATTAAAAGATTTTCCGAGCTGCGAACTTTAAAAGGTGCGGCCGTGGATACGATAAGACAACCGAGCGTATCGACCAACGGGGGTAAACAACGCACGTTCGCCGCAATATCCGCGTATTTGAATCCATTGTATCGTATCGATCGAAATCGATACCATCGAAAAGATGCAATGTCGGTTTCCCTTTGAAAATTAGAAACCTATTTTCTTGCTATTTTCTTGGACGTTGCGCCTTACGCCTAATTTTCTTTTCGTCCAAACGAGTGTCTTTTTTTTTTTTTTTTTTCTCAAAAATTCGAGATCTCGTTCCACGGCGTGGAAAAAATGCAAGTGGAAAAAAATAAAGAATGCGTAGCCGACGTGAATAGAACTCTCCTCGATTTGATTCCCCTTTCACCACGATCGCTTTCCTCGCGTTTTTCCCGCGTTCTCCTTTGCGGCCATGTCCCATTCATCGGTCCTCGGAATTTGAAACCTTTACAATCGTACGGGTCGCGAAAGGGTTGGCCCAGGTGGCCAGGCACCCACGTCTCCACTCTAAATGGAATCGTTCGACGTTTTCGAGATATCCAACCGAGGATCGGGGTAAAATGACCATTTTTCACCGTTGGACGATGAGCCAGCGGAAATCCGTTTTCGAACAAAAAGGATACGTTTCGAAACGGGCTGTTTTGATATTAATATAAATTATAAATCCAAACGTTATATATTTATAATATTTATAATATTCTTTCGCGAAAAATATGTGGCAGGCGGAATTAATATTTTTGTTAAATCGACAAAAATTCTTCGATGACTCATCAACGATCGGAAAATTGATCGAGTAAATATTTAAAGTCGATTTCAAAAATCGCGTGATCTTATTTTTAGTTTTGTTATTTAACCTTTTCCACTGTTTCCACTGTTTAAAACGATAGCTTATTAATTTTCTTTCGCACATACTTGAAAATATGACGGCTAGTTTCGTTAATAAATGTTAATAAATAATATATAAATAATATTTAGACGAAGCACGGTATAAATTAAACTCTTCGTTGTGTTCGAGCGAAAAATCACTCGAGCAAGTATATAAGCCTCGCAAATCAAGCGATTTTATATTTTTAGTTTTCTTACTTTTCCACTATTTCCATTAATTAAGTTGATTTACCTTATTAATTTTCTTTCTAAAAATATATCGTGACGGAGCCAAACGTTTCGTTGATAAATGATATTTAAATATTATACAAATATTATAAAAAATTCGAAATTTATTATTGCAAAATAATATTCGAGCGTATATCAAACTGTTCGAGGCTCCTTAAGCTCGTTAACGATCGAAAATCAATCGGACCTTTCGAGAAAAAAGATTCCCCTGGCGGCAATTATTGGAAGCGTGGCGCCTAATTATCGTTCCACTCGCTTTCCCGTCGAAAAACTGGATTACGAGATCCTCCTCCTCCCCCCCTGGTGAGAGGAAGGGTAAGGGTCGAAACCTAACCTCGCCTCGCGGCCGAGCTTCCACGACGAATATTGAAAAAAAAGAAACGAGCTGTGTATTAATTATTTTCACTCCATCGACCTCCATCCATAACCTCCTGCCGAGAATATTCTCGATGCTTCAGAGAGAGTCTAGAATTTTTAATATAAACCCGTTTTGTATATTTTATCTTCTCGCCTCCTTTCCTTCTTTTCGACCTTTGTCGGCTCGAAAATGATTGCTTCGAAAAGAGAAACGATCAAATCGTTACTGTCTTCTAGCTCATTTTTCTCTTTCTCTTTTAAGAGAAATAATATTAATATTAATAGTAATAATGGTGATAAAAAATTTGGCCTCGTACGAAAAATTCGTTTTATCGATGCGTTTTTTATCGATTTATCGCAAGAAAGAAAAAGTGCGCGTAAAAAACTGTCCTCGAGGCGGAGGAGAAAAGGAAAAGAAAAGAAAAGAAAAGAAAAGAAAAGAAAAGGGAAAGAAGGAAAGGAGAACGCGTAACGGAAGAGGAGGGAGGGGGGCGAACGATATAGGAGGGGAATATAAAATTTCAGAAAGGGATGAACCGCGTTGAAAGAAAAAAACGCGCCAAGCGCGTTTTTCTTTCTTTTTTTCTCTTTTTTTTTTCCCGAAGGTACGCGGTTCTTTGATCAGAATCTCTCTCGGTCGGTAAAGGAGAGAGAGAGAGACCAGGTAAAGGAAGATCGAGTTTTGACAGGAAGGCGAGCTGTGACGTAACAATTTGAGATGAGGCGAGCAAAAGCGCGACCACTCGAGAGAGGAGTGCGGCAAGGGAGAAAGGGAGGGGGGAGGAGAAGCGAGAAAATTTGATACGTTTCCGTTAGAAACAGCTGAATCCTATTGATAGATCCGTCTTTGTTTTTCCATAAATCCTTCCGATCCGTTGGAAAAGCCTTCTTACCCGCTAAAGGGTGTTAAAACTTTTACGGCTACTGTTTATTTAGCGGTTAAAAAAAACATTTTTCTTTTATTCCTTTCAACGTTTCCTCCATAACAGACGCACATTATTTTATTATATCAACGTTGCGTACGACACCTCTGCTCGGCTCAACGCGCTTTCAGCTGCCGCAAATTTTTATGAGCTGTAAAAAAAAAAAGTATACCACGCGTACATGCACTTTTTAATTAAAATCGATAAACTATTCTTGAATATTACTACATATTTCTTATGCATCTATTCGTTACGTAGGCTTTCGTTTACATTTTAACTATTATTCGTTACATAAATAAAATTAACTCGATCGATCGTTATTTCCTTGAATAATTTGCACTTATAGCTGGTTTCGCTTCTTATTCCATTCGACGAACAGACTTTACGCTTTTTTGTCGGCAATTTCTTCTCGCCTCTTTCTTTTATTGCTTCGCGTTTTTTCCCTCGAGTCGTCGGTCGAGTCGAGAAAACATTGGAACGTTAAAATATTATTACCTATTTCTTATACATCTATTTATTATGTAACCTTTTCTTTTTACGTTTTAACTATTATTTATCACATCGATTGATTATTATTTGCAAACTCTTTCGACGAACAGGCTTTACATCTTTTTTGTCGATTATTGCTTCGAATGTTTTTTTAATTTCTCGACTCGTCGAAAAAACAATAAAACGAAATATCTCGCCGGCCACAAAATTGAATTTGCTGTGAATATCTCATTTCGAGATATATTTATTTTACGATACTTTTATTACTGGAAAGAAAAGTATCTATCGTGGGAAATTCTTGGATTTTTCGCGAAGCGTAAAGAAGGATGAATGGTGAAAAGGCGGAGGTGGGTTCGAAAATTTTCATATTTTCCCACAGAAGAGGAGGAGCTGTCACTTCGTTGAAAGTGAAACCCCGTATACCTGGAAAAATTTCACCGACTTTGAAATTTGAAAAATCCACATTCTGTTCAGGATGTTGTATTCTTAATTTATAAGAATACATTATTCGATGTTTCATCGATGAAAATAATTCTCACGATCCATCGTACATTCGATTTCATTATTTCTTTTCGTCTTTCCAATTTTTTCCTCTTTATTCTCCCTCTTCCTTATTTGTATCAATTCCACCACTTTCTCATTTTTATCAATTCCTCCTCTTTATTTTTATCTATTTTTCCTTTTTCTTATTTTTATCAATTCCTTCTCCTCCTTATTTTTATCAATTTCTCCACTTCCTTATTTGTATCAGTTCCTTCTCTTCCTTTTTTCTATTCTCTTCCTATTTTTATCTATTCTTCCTTTTCCTTATTTGTATCAATTCCACCTCCTTATTTTTATTAATTCCTCTTCTTCCCTATTTGTATCAATTCCTCCTCTTTCTTATTTTTATCAATTCCTCCTCTTCTTTATTTTTATCAATTCCTCTTCCTCCCCAAATTTATCAATTCCTCCTCCTCCTTATTTTTATCAATTCCTCCTCCTCCTTATTTTTATCAATTCCTCCTCCTCCTTATTTTTATCAATTCCTCCTCTTCCTTATTTTTATCAATTCCTCCTCCTCCTTATTTTTATCAATTCCTCCTCTTCCTTATTTTTATCAATTCCTCCTCCTCCTTATTTTTATCAATTCCTCCTCCTCCTTATTTTTATCAATTCCTCCTCCTCCTTATTTTTATCAATTTCTCCTCTTCCTTATTTTTATCAATTCCTCCTCCTCCTTATTTTTATCAATTCCTCCTCTTCCTTATTTTTATCAATTCCTCCTCCTCCTTATTTTTATCAATTCCTCTTCCTCCCCAAATTTATCAATTCCTCCTCCCAACCTGCTCGGAAATCACAAGAATTCGAAGCATGTGCACGGATTGAGGAAGAAACACGCTTCTGTTAAGAAACGTTCCGGATTTTTCTTCCTGGAACGAGGTGGAATCAGAGGTGGGACTATAATTTTATATTTCAAACCGGCCATTACAGGCGTTTACATTTAGATTAATCTGTCCACCGGCTACATTTGCGTGCGCGCAGCGTTTGCGATATTATTAATTATTCAAATGGGTTCAAATTATCATCAAACGGCGAACCGGTACTCGCGCCGTTGTCATCCTCGAATATCGTCACCGTTATCGCCAAAACTCGATCCTCCTTGCAACAGATCCGTCTCTTTCATTTGCATTTATATTTAGTCATCGAAGATATCGTATTAAAGGCCCCTCCCCTTCGGGGCCCTCGTAAACCCAGACGCAAATAAATAATTTCCCGCGCGTGCCTCCCTCCCCTCGAGCTCGTGCACCGAGATTAGACGATTAACGTCCAGCCCCTGTCGACAGCCGGCCAGATATGCAAAGTTTCTCTTCTCTGCGAAAAAAAGGATTCCCTCCAAGCTATCGCGACGGGAATACCAAAACACTCCTTTTCCATCCCACTCGCCTCTCGCCTTTCCTTCTCTCTTACATCCCTCGTGGAAACCTCCCTTTCCTCGGAATTATGGAAATCTCCCTCTCCTCTCTTCGGCTCGGTCCTCAGATTTCGTCGATAGCATCGTGGAACAGTTTGTCCAACATTTGCTCTCAGTGTACACGGTTATTATACACGGCGAATACATACGTTTGGGAAAGATGGTTTCGATCGTGGCCACGAGATTGAAATTCCGCTGCGGCTCGTCTCCTCGGCGGCGATCTCTCGTATTAATGAGTGATCAGGGGAGAGGAAGGCTGCGCGGAGGGAAGAGGGCGGGGAGGTTTCGAATGCGGCACACGAACGTGTAATAAATGGAACGTTTCTGGATTGTTAATCTTAACACTCGCGTGCGTGGGCGAGGAGCGTAATAGTAGTCGTAGGTGTATCGAATTCATCTAATCGGTCTAAAATTCGCAATTCGATTATTAAACGATTTCTCGACTCGCGTGATGCAACCTTTCCGTTGTTTCATCATTGATTCGAAACGTTTCTTAAATATCGTAATTTAATTATTTCACGATTCATCGCTGGAAATAATTCATCATATCGCAAGTCCTTTCTTAATTTTTCCCGAGCGTTGAACACCTACGTTCGATTTTATTAATTCAACGTTTCATCTTAACATTGAATTTTTCCTCAGCAGTGGATTCTCATTCGACTACATTATTTTACAAACCCAACGTTTTTCGTCATTGAAAATAATTCGCATATCGCGAGTAAATAATCACACCATTTAATTTTTCCCCACCGTTCGACTGCGTTATTTTACAAATCCACAGAAAGTTCCATCGCAGAGGGTAATGCGCGTATCGCGTGGAAGAGAGAAGAGATACGATAGGAAACATGAAAATTCACGGAGATACGTGAAAGAGGAACGTTTGCGCAAAAAGATAAGGGAAACTCCGCCGTATATTTGGATGGCGCGTGTCACGACGTTCAGGGATCAGGAAAGGAAGAAACAGAGATAAGGGGATCGAGGAAAAATCGTGACTCTGATCCCCATCTACATTTCCCCCCCTATGTGCAAATACAAATAATTTCCAGGCTAACAAATGCAACTTAATATAAAATAATAATACACACATATATAAATAAATGGCCGAATAAAACTGAAATCCGCATCCGTATCTCCATCATACGCGCATATACATATTTAAAAATAGCCCCACTTGCGTAAAAGGCTGGGAAAAGAAACCGTGGCGGCGCTCGTTACCGTTTACAGACGCCGATATCTGCCAAGAATCGAATATTTTTTCCCCTTTGGGATGGCGATAATGCGCGCGTGGGCGTGCTGCGAAGCGTACGGCGTTTCTTATTCCCGATGCATCGACTACAGCGAGGGAGGGGGACGCCTGACGAAGCGCCGCGCCGCGCCGCGGCGCGCCGGTTGCACAGCTTGCGCAGTTGCTGCGTGTGGGATTTACTAATTTCTGGAAGAGGACTGGAACGGCACGAGACTGGAACGGTCGAGAGACCCGTCGCGATGCCATCTCACGGACGGCGGCGGCGGCAACAGGGCGGGAGGGATCCGCTAATGTCAAGATCGGGGAGTGGGGGAGGGGGTCCCGAGACCTTGGAGGGACTGAAATTTCAATTTCACGAGAGAAGGCTCTGAAGAAATTTTTCAAATGCGGGAGGGAATAGGCCGGGGACGGGAATTTGCATAATGCAAGGTTTTTCGAGAGAGGAGGACGCTCCGAACGATCTGTGCCGATTTGTTGGAAGTAACTTTTCCAACGATATCCGTGAAAGTGAAATGAGGGGAAATTGTTGGTGAAAAAATCATGGATATCTTAATACTCGTTCCTTTAATGATTTTACGAGGGGGCACGATGCTATATAGGGGTAATTTGCATAAACTATTTATAGCTAGGGGCAGTGATTCGTATCGTATCTTTTTGATACAGAAATTACATGTAATCTGAGGCAATCATCGGCATGAATATTAAAGGAATGCACGGATAGCTGAAAGGTATTTAATACTTTAATATTTTCACCGTCTACTTATCGTTCTCGTTATTCCGTGTTGTTGCTTAAAACTAGTAGTTTTAACAAAGTGTTACAGAATCTTGAAACTATTATTACACTTTAAACTGTTTACATTCGCGTTTTGATATACAGCCGCTGTAATTATTTAACGCGTATTTTGAATGCGTAAAGAAAACGTTAAATACGAAAAAAAGATTAAAAAAACTTTATTAACTTGGACGCACGCTCGTTTACTCGATAAATTGCTTGACCAGAGGGATTAAACCAGATTAATTAATTATCAAGAACGAATTCGATTTTTAAAATATAAATAATTCGTGATCGATCATTTATGCGCCAGAAAAAGAGAAAAACGGTTTTATTTGTACAGTTATTAACAACTGCCGATAAAAGATATTTCAGCCCGTTCCAATCAAGTACAAATAATAAAAAAAACGATAACGAGTAAACACTTACTTTATTATTATTAATAATATACAATCCGTACACAACAATGACTGTCAAATTCGGCAACATCGAAGATTCGTCGAGTTTTATATACGACACGAACGCCTCCGTCCACTTCTGCTACGAAGATCTTGTTCCGCGCAATAGT
This sequence comes from Apis cerana, assembly GCF_029169275.1. NCBI lineage: Eukaryota > Metazoa > Arthropoda > Insecta > Hymenoptera > Apidae > Apis > Apis cerana. The sequence continues at coordinate 11,650,676 of NC_083861.1, forward strand.
ACGGATCTATCGAGGAGAGAAGTGACGAAATCTTTTTAGCGTGTTCCACCGAAAAGTCTTCCGATTCGAAGCGTGTGTACTCCGTTTTACGAGATAGCTCCGACAGATAGCCGCGTTTCCTGCTGAGAAATGAAAGGAGACGCGCTTTTACGACTGAGCAAATGGTTGAAGAGAGAGAGAAAGAGAGAGTGGTCGAAAGGAAAACCGGGGGAAAGAAGAGAGGGAGAGAGAGAGATAAAAAAAGAGGAAAGGAAAAAGCACGACGGGGCAGGGAAGGTAACAACGAGCCGATTCAACGACCAAACCCTCGCTCTTACACCTTCTTCCTTTCCTCCCCCTCCCCTCGCTTCGGTCCCCGCACTTTCTTCCCCTCCTTTTTTTTTTCCTTCTTTTTTCCCGAACAAACATCGAGCGGTATCTACACCCGCGCGACTAGAGGCGGCAAGTTGGCGCGAGGCCAAGATAGCACGTGCCTTCACGCACCGGTATTACACCGTTCCTCCACCAACGATCGATTACTAATTATTACAACGAATGAAGGAATACGGTTGAAATTACATAGCATAGCTTCGAAGAATCGAATCTTCTGCGTTACATTTTTTCTTGTTTCTTGTTTTATTCAAGACGCGATTTTTATAACACGTTCTCGTTTATTACTCAAGGGATAAAGATGTTGGGAACGAGCACTCGGACGATAACGCGAATGAAACGATGGTAGTTATTAACGAAAGGAAGTAACGATATTTTCGTAATGTAACATGCAGCAATTTGGATCCGGAGTGGTTGATAGAATAAAAGGCGAGGAAAGCGTTATAATAATTCCGTTCGTCGGAAGTCGATTTCGACGGTGTGGAATAAACGGATCGAATTATTATTATCGATTTACGAGGCACGCGATGATCCACGAATACGAATACGAAAACAAGGGAGCGAGAGCGTTACTTTAACCTCCGCGTTACAATGTTGGGTACGATCGGTTTCTCGTGCAAACTGATATTTATGGTAGCCCTCGTGGTGTGGAGGGCTTGCACATTACGGCGTGGAGTGCGTGAGCGCAAACCATAATCCGTGGCTGGAATGGTATCGCTTTGCTACGTGAGAAGTAATTGAAGGGTGTCGGTACACTTTTGCACGCCGGGTCAGCCGTGTTAACGATCCTTCGGCCAAATATTAAAGATCGTTGCCGCGAAATTAAATTTCCTTTTCCGACGTCCTTGACACATTGCCTCGTTTGCGCAGTGGGAAACGAAAATGCTCGCGGAACGAGTAATCGCGAGTTGAAACCGTTACTCTTTTTACCCTCGCCTTTACCATCTTTTCGGTACTTTTATTGGCGAGCAAGCGAGGAAAACGTTACCTCGGCGGCCGTAACGTAAAAACTGGAGCCTATTAAAATAAATGGGACGAACGCGTGCCTAACGACACCTTATCTTTATGGTTCTCAGGGCTCGAGAACAAAACTTGGCAACGGAGCTCTCGGTGGAAAGAAGGAAATTTCACGATGCGCAGTTACGACACATCCTGTACGTATTTGCTATAGTATGGATCGACTATTCCTTCCTTCCTTCCTTCCTTCTGCATTTTTTTATCTTCACGAAACGACTCGTCGCGTTCGAACGATTTCAACAGCGATCTTGGATTCCGACGGTCGAAATCCTTGCAGGCGATGATTTTATGGTCTAATGGCTCTACGATCTCGACCTTTTTACGCTGTGGAACCAATAGTGATCTTGGATGACCGCTTCTTCCCATAATCTTTTTCTATAATCTCGCGTGAAAATTAGAAGGACTTTCCCTCGAATGTTCGACAAATGTTCAGTTAATAATTGGGAGAAATGTGGACGGATAGTGAGATTATGGTTATTGCGGACGCGAGGCACGCGTTTCCTTGTGTGTTCGTGACTCGTGCAAGTGCTTAAGTAGCGTTCGAGCGGCACGGTCACCTGCCTTCACGCTGGAGTGACTTGTAAATCACTCCACCGAAACTAGGGTACGTGCCGGCGAGGCGGACAAAGAAAAACCACGAAAAAAGGAGGAGGGAAAAACTGATGCTTAATCGAGACAAAACAACGGATTGGACGACGAACTAATGCCCCTTTCGTCGCTTTGGTACTCTCTTGCTCCACGTCACTGAAAATAATTTCGATCGATATGCGCGTATTGGAAAGATGCGATTATTCGAACGAGGAGAAGATATGACAAGATGATTTAATATCTTCGACGGGATGGGCAAAATGTTAAATATACTCGAGATCCAATAGGGACGAGGGAGTTCAAGGACAGGAAAGAATCGTTTACCGATCGTCCTTGACACTGGTGAACGGAATCGTATTTTGGTGAGCGTGCGTAGGAGTGTGGCGTTCGGGAGGCGAGTTGTACGCGAAGGGTTTCTTTTGTCGGTGCACGAAGTCGAAGCACGCGTGCTGCACGTGCCTTGTTGCAGACGTGACTCGGTCACCATTTCGTCTTATATTTAGTTAACCGTCTTATTTTTCCTCCCTTTGCACCCTGAAAAACAAAGCGGTCGCGCTCTTACGCCTGTCCGAGCTTGAAATCGCATCGGTACACCGAACAACTGTGACCTAAATATCTCGTTTAATATTTTCTCTCCTCTTTCCACCTTCTCCTTCGCCGTTCCAAATGTTTTTTCCCCTCTCGATTTTATTTCGCCCCGTGAGTTTTTAATCGTCTCGAGACGGAAGATAGAACTTACGTTACGAGATTAAAAATCGAATCCTGATTCCAAAGTGATTTCCTTGTATCCACATTGTTTTTCCCCACGTTTACTTTAATCGGGATTATCCCGAGTACAGCTGTCTTCCCTCGTGCTCCTCCTGTTATCTTCAAATTCCTCTCGGCTTATATCCTGAGTATCGAGTTTTGGACTTTTTTTTTTTTTTTTACGTACGCTTATACGTCGGATGCTCGCCGTATGCCAGAGTGGACCACCAGATGGTCCACGATCGTCCGCTGCCCGCTCTGCCATCTGATGCCCAACTTTCGCATTGTTTCTCTCCGCCCATCGAATCGATCGCGAAATAAATTCTGCCAGTACGAAACGATCGTGTATCTTCCAACGTTCTCCAGCGTTGGAAACGCAATTTCTTCCTCCTTTCCTTCAGTTCTAACCCTACTTCATTCTCGCGTGATCCTGAAACACGAACGTGTAAGCGAGACCTCGAACTTTTCGGTTAATTATTTCACGCATGCGCGGATTCAGTACGAAAACAGCGCGACGTGTGGCAACAATGGAACCGAAATGGGAGTATCTATCAGAAGAGAGGCAATTTCTATCGCGAGGATAGACGATAATAGCTTCGTAGTGTGGTACTGGTTACGTCATAAAATCCTTCTATGAACCGCAACGATTTTAACTCTTCAACACTGTGTTTCTTACCTTCGCAAGTGTGCACACGTTTCGTGTGCCGTACGCAGGCAGAAACGTCGTAAACGGCGTAAATGTTACCCAATAGGTACTTACCTCGCTCGTCTTCTTTTTCCTCACGGCCTGGCATTCGAGCCTGCCAGCAGCACCTTCGCTCCCTTCGTATCTTCGTTTCTGGCCACCACCCTATTATTCTTTGCTCCCGCCAACCGATAGCCAATGCATTTCGCATTTCTTCACGCGTGTAGGCATCTTGATGACATGTGGCTGGCGCGGTCAGACACCCGTTTATAGCCAGTATATACAATATTTCCTATCTTTCTTAGATTTTATTTTCTTTCCTAGCTAACATTTTTTTTCTCGAGGCGAGCCAACTTCCCCCTCCCCATCTCTCCCTCTCTTAGTTTATTCTTAGAACAGATTCGATCGTAAATTAGAGGAGATCTTCGACCGTTGGCGAATCGTCGCTTCGCGGGAGAGCGAGGAATTCGTTCTCGCGAGCGGCATATGGCGTTAGGCGATATCGTGGCCGTTTTGTCGTCGTTATTGCCCGACCCTGCCAATTATCGTGGCGCGATTTAAGGGAGTTTTTTTTTTTCCCCCCCGATTAAAAGGGTGTATACGTTACCGTTATTAGGGCAACGATCGAGGGTTGTTGTGGGCCTTTGTTTTGCGTGCCAGACCGTGCCACGCAACCAAAATGCGTGGGAATAAAATGCCTCGTCGCGATATCGTTACCATACGTTCTCCGCTTCGCGTACGTTATGAAAAAAACGTGACGGGGGAAGGAGGGGAGGGCGGTTTGAAATTTTTCGCGAATGTGAATCATCGAATACGCTTGACGCGATCCAAAGAGCGGGAGGATGCGGAGGGAAAGGTAAGGATTATCCTGTTTTGACGTGTGCACGGTTGGTGGTAGCTTGGTCCTTCATCGGGAAAAGCATCTGTTACCGCCCCTATGGATCCTTTTCCTCGCCTCGAATCGAGATCCTCCAATGATTCACGGCGGACAGTTCCCTCGAAAGGGTTTGTGCGGGTACGGTGGTCGAGAGGGAAAGGGATGGTCGCGTGCCCGCATCACCTGCGCCATGCAAAAATCTGTGGAAAAGTGGAAAAAAGCTCCTCTCGCAGCTGCCGCCCCATCATCATCTAGATGTCTTATTCAAATAAACACTCGAGTGTGCGTATACGTGCGTGCCGGAGAAGGACAAGGCAGGCCGGAAAAGGGATGATTTCCAGAGGCTGTTTTCGAACGAATCGATGGAAAAAGGGGTGAAAGGCCTGGAAGAAATGGAAGCATTATTGACGATTATTATTTCGTTATCCGTTGTTGGAGAAAAGGGTTGGGAAGCAAATTCACGTATGGGTGCTCGCATCTGCCGCGATCGTTACTTTGAATTTTTCTGTTTGGGAAGCGGCGATTGTGGTGGCGGCCAACAACGTTTCTTCCTCTCTGTGTTGTTCTCTGGCAGGCTGCGCGCGGCGCGCACGCAGACGCGTATCGAGCCGCCATGATGCCCCGCGGTTTGCTCGCGGCTGACCTCTCGTAGCCCTCTCGCGTAGCCCTTGGGCGTTAAACTCGGCAGTTTCGTTCGCCAGCCCATCGTCTTGCTCGTCTCTCTCGTCCGACGGATCGCAGCGAATCCTTGATGAATTCTTCGACGAATCCGATGTATCGTTTAAATAGCCGTTGTGGGACGAGCGAGGACAGTTCCAAGTACAGTCGAGAAGTACACCATTGTGTTATAGGTCGGGACGTAATTCAGTCAGTCGTTTAGCTTTGTTTACGTATCCTTTCACAAATGAAACGACTTCCATCTCGTGTTTATACAGAAGCGTTTCCAAACACAAGGTGTTTTTACAATGTCTTTGTTATGAGAAGTATATGTGTGTATATATATATATATATATATATATTTTATTTTATTATATATATATTTTTTTAAAACAAAAATTAATAATCGTAAAATTCGTTATGGAAAAATGTATAATAGAAATTAGTTACGATACTGAGCATATGCACGAGTACGGATAGAATCGAGGTAAGGTGGCCAAAGGAGTAAGAGTGTGTGCGGGGGTGGCCAGGTGCAGACTCCCGCATATAAGTGATTGTCGGGAAAGCGAGGGTGGATGGAAAAAAAAATATGTTCCGGCATACGGCTCGACTGTGGCATAACTATGGTCAGTGATAAAACCAGATCAAACAAGCTGAAACGATATAAGGCTTCCGATAATCGGGAATTTGATCGAGAGTTTATGGATCTAGTTCTATTCCAATCTTCAAACTGGTCAAAAAAGCGTACTGCAACGTGCGTTTTTTTTTTTTTTTACACACCACAACGTTTGCAACGTTTGTTGGAACGGAAGCGGGACTATCGTCGGCGATCAAAAAGAGCGTACAAGTGATTACGGGGGTGTACGTATCGAACCGCTATCTTGGACGGGGTTGTTGAGCGGCTGGTCGGTGGTCGGTTATCGATCGAGCGCGAGGATAAATATTCGTGGGATAGGCAACCACCTGCGAAGGGGCAGGTGATGCGAGACATAATCAGAATTGGGCGCCAATCTGTCCTAATCACCCTCTTTTCGTCCTCCACGTTTGTTTCATACGTGCCTGTGTCGTAATGCGCTCTCTACCCTCCACGCTGACTCATGGAACGTAGAGAGAGAGAGAGAGAGAGAACTATGCGAGGGGAAATATATCTAAAAAATCTCCACCTATTTCATACGCCACTCGCATGTGTTACGTCCCGTTTCTCCTAAAATTTTATCGAGTGTATTTAATTCCAAGGTTGCTCGTTTAATTGGACAATTTCGACGAGTTTCTACGTAATAATACACGATTCGATTTAAGAGGAAGGTAAAGGAATCGAATCATTCTGACCGATCGTTTTCAATAAAAACGTACGTTTATGATTACAAGTATCGCTCTGTCCATTTTCAATGGCAAACGCGATCATAAAATAGCAATTTTACACGGGTAGCGCGGTATAATGTCGCGTTACCGCTCGAAAGAAGATCGAAATATCGCGATATAACGCCGTCCCTCCTTTTGGAAATGCGGTCAAATTTGTTTGCAAAGTTGAACGCAATCGAAATCGAGTTAATAATATCGAACGCGAAAAAGGAAAGAAATTCCCCCTCTTCCTCCCGTTATTTTCTTCCGCGCGTCCCGCTATGCGATAATGCGAGAAAGGGAGTTGACGAGGACGATAGACCCGCGCTAGACGTCGTCGATAGACCGGTCTTGGATAAAAAGTGAGCGGACACTCGAACGCAGCCTTGCATGCTTGAGCAGCAGCGGTTGGGTGTCACGTTCACTGGGTTAGTACTGCCGATCGATGCGGCCGAGTCTCTTTAACGCCGTTCCCTCTCTTCCTTCCTCCTCTCTTTCGCAGCGCTATTTCTTCATTTCGATCATGCGGGTCGTACGTACATACCTCGCTTGCCTGCCAACCTGCTGCCCTCCCCTCTCTTCTGTCTGGCTATAAACGCAGGTTGTATCCTTTGATCCTCGCAGTTCCACACATTCGAGGACATTCGTTTCGAAATGACGGAGAACCGAGGCACATGCTCCTATTTCGAATCGAGAATCATCCGTTAGAGACAATGGGAAAGAGAGAGAAAGAGGACTGAGGCGAGCCGTATCTCCTCTCGATCTCGTAACGTTCGTATAAGGGGACGCGGCGAACTTTCCGTATTTCAACGTTTCTCTCTCTCTCTCTTTCTTTCTTTACCACTTGTACGAGAAGTTTCTACGTGTTGTTCGCTGGTGAAAAAAAGTCTCGCGGGACGGTACGGGGACAAGAGGGGCTCGCTGGGACGATTGCCAATCCCCACTTTTTTACACTTTGTTAACAATTCTGACACTACACGTAGTAATAGGAAAATTATAATTTAAATATGGAAAATCTTAAATATTGTATAAGTAAAAATTATTTTGATCGAACGAAGTTACGTTAATATTTATAAATTAAACAATCGTTACAAATCATAATTAGTCTACACATATTACGAAAAATAAAAAAATTTTATATCGGTACGTTAGAATAGTTTGAATTCTATGCCTATGCTAATGAAATCGAGATACAGATGGTCGTTTTATCGCCCTTCTCTGTCACAATTGGATTAGTACATGTGACAAATATATAATTCTTCCAGAATAATATTTCTTTCCAGCAGTGAACAGTAAAAATTTTGACAAATGAAACGTAATGTTTAATATATTTAAGTAATATATAACGAATTTTTATATGCGATAAATGTAGCGAGGAATATACTACGATTCATTCGAGTGGAGGAAAAGGAAAGGAAAGAGAGGTCGAAGATTTCTTCGCGAATCTCTCCTTTTTTCGACCGATTATCGTCGTTAGAAGGAAAGGCAGCGGCTCGCACCGAAGGGGAGACACGCTAGTTAACGACGCGGCTACTTTATGCGACAGGTATATTCTTCTCTTCTCCTCTTCTCATCCGACTGATTTTTCGTAGTGGGTAGATGTGGGCATAGGGGCAATCAGTGGAGCGAGGCCAGTGGAAGAAGAAGGCAGGCAAGCCGGTCGGGTTAGGCGCTATGGACGATCGTGTTCGAGGAGCCGAGTGACCCGACACCATGCGCTTACGGCAGGTGCTTGCCTCTTACAGCCTTTCTCGGTGGTGTCGGCTTCTCTCCTACCTTTAATACCGCCTCGGTTAAGAGCCAGACCCGAAAGAAGTACCTTGGCATCTGCCTCGCTCTCTGGACGGCCGCGCGCGAGTTTCGGATCGTCGGTGGCTCTCGACCACGAGAGGTGGGGAAGAGGAATCGAGCCACGCGCCAACCATCCCCTCTACTCTCTTCCTGCTCGCGTCTTCGCCGACCTTCCATATACTCTGTCACCTACCTCTCTCTCTCTCTCTCTCCCGATATTACACATCGCTTCCTGAAAAAAAGTAATCATCCTGATTTCACTCAGAAACGGAATCGAAGCGGATATTTTTTTTTCTCTTTTTTCTCTTCTTCTTCCACTCCACTGTCGCGATGCGGGCATTGCAAAAGTTGGTAAATATAATGGCGTGTGAAAAGCGCCGTGTATAATTACCGTTACCTTGTCGATACTCGAACATCGTCCAATGTGACATCGGTAATTAAAATCGATATAAAAATCGGATCGCATAATCCGTTCCGCGCGTGCGAGGTAATCGATCTTTCGCCGGAGCAAAATATCGTATAGGTGAACTGGTTTTATACCAGGGCAGGTGACTCGGTGTGACTCGAGAACACAGCTTCGCCTCGCTACTTGTTTTATTCGTCCTTTAACCGAAACGTAAACGTGTCGTTTTTACCAATTAAAACGAGCGACTTCTTCTCGATAACGGATTTTTTCTGATCCGTTTCGCGGATTGAATCGTGGAAGGCGGGTAATATATACTTTTCTCTCTCTCTCTCTCTCTTTCTCTCTTAGGGAACGGACGGTAACAGAAAATGTTGCGCACGCTTTACTTAGCTTTTCCTCCTTACTTGCACGCGGATGTAAGTTAATAGGTTACTAGGAGGAAGGAACGTCCTTGAACGAACCAGAAGATCCTGTATCTCCGCTATTATTGAAGTTTACCTTGAATTTCAAACTATATCTTTAGATGTTGCAGCTGTAACGTAAACTACCGCCTTGTTAATCTCTCTCGTCCTTTCCTCGCGTTTCCGACAAAATGATTTAACGCGCGTTCTCGCGGAACACGGGGCCGCGGATTAAGCGAATTTTAAATTCATTTACAAGTGTCATCCTCGAATGAACGGTGAAAGATGATTTACGTCACGCATATTACTTGCTACATATCCCATAGTATAAAGATGCGAATCGAATTTTTACACGTAGTATAGTTTTAGCACTTCCATATATTTTCGTGATTGAATCGCGGATTGTCGAATCAATTTATTGCCAAATTTCTCACAGTGGTTCGAATATATAGAATATATAGAAGCTGGACCAAAATTATTTTTTTCCAGGTTTTGAGTTTATTATATGGAAATTTAATTTTCAATTACCCGCTTTTTTTTATTATAATTTGTTATAATAGTCAGAAATGTATGTAACATAAAATTACGATCAAATATATATATAAAATAAAATTGTGTAAAAAATATATGAATATACAAATATTTGTGATTCGAATTAACCGAGTAATAGGAGTTAATTGGACTAAATTATTTTGAGCTTATATATAGAGATTTAATTTTTAGAAAGCAATATTTTATTATAATTTATTATATCATTAAAAATATGTATGACTAAATGTGTAAAAAGTATACAAATTTACAGATATAATAAAATACTCGACCAAAAATGAAAAGAACAAAACAAAATTACAATTTTTTATAATTAAAAATGTGCTAATTTTATTCATAATTTTATTTGAATCTGAACCCGACGACTTGCAAAAGTAAGAACGAGATACATGGATTCGACGAAATTTGTATCACAAATTGATAGAATCGAGTCTACTCTATTGGGAGAAAAAAAAAGAAAATTCAAAACTACCCCTACTAAAGTCTGGTTCTCGCGTCGTCGAGAAGAATAGGGAAGAAAGTGCGAAATCTCTTGTCCGCGAAAGGAAGAGAGATTTGAATGGACGTCCTGCGAAAGACAAAGCCGTCCGAATGAAATGGTAATCGGCGTGGAAACGAAGTTAAAAGAAAAAAAGGGTGGGGGGAGGAGGGAGGAAGGTTTGGACGGGCGAGTGGCTCCGCCGTACGTATCCGAAGGAAACGTTCTCCGCCGCCGACGCCATTGTTCGCCGTGACGCGGCCGGCGATCATTTATCAATGCGAATAATAACGGCAAGACTCTATGCGCCCGCTCACACGACCGTTTTTACCCCCCCGCGCACGCCGAACCGCACTGGTATACGCGTACACGCAGGATACGTGTACACGTGTGCGATGCTTATAATAAAAGCCGATATTCCACACGCTGAGGAATAGCGATTCCGGAGGCGGTTCAATGCTTGAATGCATGGAATTGAAAATAATGCCGGAGTGGGCGTTCATTGTGCTCGCTGCCCGAGCTTTTTGTCGCTAGCTCTCTCTCTCTCCCTCTCGCTGCCCGATTTTGACGCGGCCGGCCAAGCCACTACACGTCTCGCGAAACGTTGCTCGCTGAAGGAACGGGGAAAAGAGGAAGCAACGGCTCGAGATATATCCGTTCTCGAAACCGGAAACGTAATGGGCCGGTTTAGCCGGTGGATTCTCGCGGCTTTCTTTGAAATTGTTGAACATATATATATATATATATATATGTATATGTGTGTTAAAAAATTGGTATTATTTTAATGAACAGGAGCAGTAAACTCTTCGTTAGATTCGATTAAAGAGGTAAATCGATTTTACGTAACTTGCTTAAAATTGTTGAAATTGGATGGCGTCTGGTGGGACGTCGACGGAGGTCTTACTTTATCTTTCCCGTTTCAATTCTTCGTTTCATCGCACGGATAAAAGTCGAGTCGTAAATGTAAAGAGAAGAATTTATCGACGGTGAGCCGAGTGTGGCGCGGCTGACGGAAGTTAAGGGAAATAATTTTTGGCAGCATTCCAGTGGTATTGGTCCCGAGTTGTAAAAATTGAATCTTAATGCTCTCGTTTTAAGAATATTTCAGGATCGAAAATGAAATTTTCCATCTAAAAGAGATCTGAAAGATTATTACAATTGCGTTCATCACATTTCTCGTTCATTAGGAAAAGTGTTTAATTACGAAAAATTAAAGATCTTATTTACATTTATACGAAACAGCAGGGAAGCATTTTTTGGACGAATTCAGGTTTCGTCGTTGAAAATAATCCGGAAGAAATAGACCATAAAGATATTTTTTGAGCGAGGGATTCATTATATATATCTTAATTAACGCGTGAACGAAGCTTCGTTTATTGCCAACCTCCTAAAAATTAATTCGCTAAATATCAGACGGTTCGCTTGTGTGATATTGTTTCATCGTATTCGGTGCATCGTTTCAGTGGGAGAATTTATTCGAAGGGAAGGTGTTTATCCTTCGATGTAAATGAAATTGTTGGAAGAAATTCTCGACCGAGAGAAGGAAAACACTGGGTGTTAATAAGACGTCCGTCTATAGGCGGTGATCTCAAAGTGGGACGACAAAACACGGAGAGCATCACCTGGAGTGTATCGTTATTGCCAGATTTCGCAGGATATTACAAAACATATCGGACGGTAGACGTCAGATGGCTCGCGTTAATTAAGCCACCGTTATGAAAAACGGTTGCGGAGAACGGCGGGGTCCGTCGCTCCCGGCAAAACGCCGTCTCGAAACCTGGGGTAGAACGATAGGAACACCGTGATTTATTTCACCTCCACAACCGTACGAAACGCAACTGTGTAACTTTAATCCGCGTTAACGAGTCCGAGCGCATAATTTTCTCCGACGAAACGATTCGTCCCTTTTTCGCGTTGGCACGAGGCAAAATGATCGTAGGTAAAGTGATCAATGTTTTCGTGCATCTCTATTTCCTTTGATACGGGCGTTTGGTAAATATTGCAACGAAAAGTTTTAATTTTGAAATGCTAGTTACGAAGAAGTAAAAATTAACGACGTGTATAAACGAGAAATTATCAATCACGAAGTAATTTAGAATATTATTTTTCAAAGGAATGGGATAATTCATCTAAGTGACCACGAATTTACAAAGAATATCGTATAAAATTATGGTAACCCAAAGAATACAAAGAATATTCGGTTTACGCACGTTTGCCGCGTATAAATTGAGGAAAAAGTGACGGCGAGGAAAAATCGAAAGAAAAGTATCTCGCAAAAAAATTCAGTACGATCGAAAGAGAGAAAATGAAAGGAAATTGCGAAAATCGAAAGAAATGGAACGAAAGGAAAACTCGAAGCAGATAGAGGAAGAGAGAGAGAGAAAGAGACAAGAGGGAGTTGGCGTTAATGAGCGTTGGCGCGCGCCACCAGTATCGGAGAGTGGCGCGCACGCGTGAAAAGAGGACGAGGGAGACGGTAGAGTAGTACGCGACTTATACGCGCGCGGAGAACGAAAACGGCAGCTGCAGCTGCGCACCGCTGCCACGCGCCCTCCGCCGCTCGACTCTCTTCGGATACGATTTTACAGGTCTCTCCTTCTTTCTTTATTTATTTCCTCCCTCCCTCCCTCCCTCCTCCTCCTCCTCCTCCTTCGCCCGTCTTTCTTTTCCCCCCGCGGCGTCCACCCAGCGGCGTTCCTCTCCTCGTCGCACGAGCGCCACCCGTCTTCGCCCGTCCTTGTTCACGGCCGCGGTGACACGCACGCACACTCATACTCGGACACAGGGTCGTGCGCGTCCGAGAGGACCACCGGACTCGTCACCTGCACCTCGCCAGACTCCCAACGGTCCTACGGCCACCGTCGACACCTTGCCTAACTTCTCCGTCCACGGAGTGGATGGAGAGGAGGAAGGGAGGGGGGAGGCTACCGGCCGAATCCCGAGATTCGAATCGATTTCACGATACTCGCGTGATAACATTCCCGAGGGAGGGGGAAGGGAGAGAGAATACTTTTCCGAAGAATGGAGAAAAATTTGTCGATTCTATCGTGAAACGAGTGGTTTCGAGTATAATGGAGATTGATTTGAAACGCGTCGTGAGAAGATGGTAGAGAGGAAAATGTGTCTCGCTCGAGGATTCTTGAAGCGATCGATAAATGAGGAAGAAAGAGAGAGATGAGTTAGAATACTATTTTCCACGATACAGGTTGCGCGCGCGTTTTCGGACGGGTGGTGGGGATTCGAGGAGAGGCTGTGACGTAACGTGCGACAGTAAACGAGCTTCTGAGAGGCAAAGACAGGTGCAGAGGCGCATCGGGCTAAGATGAATTCTGATGCACGATATTTCTTTCGCGCGTGCGTGCTCGGCCACGATTGAGCACGCGCCTCCTATCCCCTCCTCTCCGCTGGAGAAACATCTCGAAAAAAGTGTGTTACTATAAATTACGAATTATAAATCGCATATTAAAAAAAAAAAAAGTATCGGCAATAAAGTACAATAAACGGAATAAGAACAAATACGAGAAGGAATACGTTGTATAATATCGGTCGTAGAGAAAAATAAACGTAACGAGGTTGAGAGAGCAAATTGTCGAAAGTTGAAATTATAAGTTTATCCCTTCACCTTTCCCAAGAATTGCCACCAATTCCCATAAATAATATTTCTTACGTACCGTTTCACGTTCTACGATTGAAAATGTTTATGCTCAAGTTTAATCGGAAATAAGAACGCGTGGAAGGAGCATAGGAGAAGGAAGAAAAACGTCTGGGTATAATACTTTTAGTGCCTGTCTACATTCAAATCAAAATATATTCGCAAATGTAACGTTTCAACGTGGCAGCTGCCGATCGTAATTGGTACCCTCGAAGGCCCGCATCCTCAAAGTGTCGACATGTATCTTGCATCGAAAATAAGAAGCCAATGAAAATGGGAAAAAAAAGAGAGAGAGAGAGAAAAGGGACAAAGAATACACAAGGCACGCGTCCCGTGATGTATCTCGGTCAATTAAAGTTTGTGCAAAAATTTGCAAACTCGAAGTCGATCGCGTGGAATACTTTTTCCTTCCTTTTTTTTCCTCTTCTTTTTTTTCTTTCCAACTCGAATCGCATTAAATCTGTGAATCGCGCACGATATCGCGAAATTCTTGTATGAAATTGCATTTACTTATCCGGTGAATAATGATCGTCGAATAAGAATATACGAGTATATGAATTAAGAAAATAATTGGATACGATTGGATATACTTTGACGAAGTTTTTTCTTCCTCCCTTTCTCTCTCTCTCTCTCTCTTATGAAATATTGCATCTATTTGAAGTACGTCGAAATTTTCTCTCCACGGGATAATTCGGATAATCGGATAATACGATTTCGTTTAAAGAGAAGAATATAAATGTAACTGGTTTTCGTAAATAATTTCGAATCGTTTCTTCTTTTTTAAATTATTTTTACAATTTAAAGTTAATATTTCAAGATTAAGAAAGCCAATTTTCGAAAGATTTTGCTTCTCCTCTCTCTTTCTCTCTCGATATTCGTTTTTAATTCAGACGTATCTATCGAGAGAGATCACGATATACAGCATTGCTTTCCCCAACCTTGAAAACCCTTTTTCTGCTTCATGAGTAAATTTCGAGCGAGATCCACCTGCCGTTTTGTTTCCAACCAGGTTTCTCACCGTTCTCTCGCCTCTTTCCTTCGTATTAACGAACAAAACCAACCCTCTCTTCCCCGCGAAAATTTTCCGCTCGAAATCATAAATAATTTCGCTTTTCTTTCAGGTGGCTGTTCGACGCGTAATAAAAAAAAAAAATTATCCACGCGCGGTTTTCCACAAAGAAAAGTTGAATTTTCTTTCGAGATGCCAAAACTTGATCTTATCACAAGGAGAAGCAAAAAAAGAAAGAAAGAAAGAAAGATTTCCTCGCCTATTCCAATAACGAGAGATAAGAAGAAATGAAATACGAGAGGATGGAGGTGCTAAAAACGTCGATAATCTCGAGTGAGCAATAACGAAGAACAAACCCCTCCGAGAGAAAGAAGGTTTGAAAAAGAGAGCCGCGGCAAAAGGAAAGAAAAATAGAAAAGAAAAAAGGGACGAGGGATGACGAGGGTGAGAGAGATAGAGAGAGAGGCGAGCGCGAATCGAGTTAAGTGAAAGGGAAGAGGAAGAATGGTGGAGGGAGGAGGAGAGGGGAGAGGAAGATTTTGAAGATAACACCGGTATAGCGCGTCTCCGTTCTTAGCGCCGGTGCCTCGTTAATTACACTTCGACCGATCGTAATTACACCTCTGCCACATAATGAGTCGATTACCAAAGATGGGGACGGAAAGAGGAAAAAAAGAATGGAAAACTTTTGCGTTGTCCATATTCGTCATCCGAAAAGAAAAAGAAGGTACGCGTTTTAAAGTTCACACAAATTCACATTTCTTTCGTATACGAAGCGTCGTTGTATCGATTTTTCATTCCGATGTTAATAAAGTTTGTTTCTTCGCAGGTTTCTCGAAAGTATATAAAAATGTACATCACCATGTTCTTCTCGAAGGGAATAATTTCGCTGGGATAATCACGAGGAATTTTATCAACGTATCTCGAATACCTATGCACGTCTTTATCTTGAATTCCTCCGGATAAAAAGTGTTTATTTCATTATCGCGTGTCGAACGCGTGTGCATTTATTATCTTTAATATCTCCATAGTTGATCTATGAAGTCGAAGAGAGCCGGGATCAAAGGTGATCGAGAGCAAAATATCGTACGTCCTTCTGCCTTCCTTTCCCCCTCCCTTTACCTTGACATCTCTGCGCGCAATTCTTCTGCGCAGGGAGGGGAGAGCAGACGTTATTATTGTTTCGCGAAAATTCGAGATAATTTGAATCGCCAAGGCTCGCCACGTTCTTCCTTTTCTCTTTCTCTTCTTCGTGAAAAAATATACTACTGAATTTGACGAATGTCTGTCTTTATGTATTTTATGTTATGATTAAAAGTAAAACTCTCTTGTTTGTTGTCAGGAGAAGAATTGTCGAATGACAGGGGAATGGGAAGAAGAGATATTTTCCCCGAAAAGAAGAGATCCGGAGGACTATGTCGTAAATACCGTGGTTCGTAAAACGGCGTGTCGAATCTTAAGTTTCTCTCTCAAGATCGATCAAGGAAAAAGCGCGCAACTTATCCGATCGTTAATTTCTCCATCGCTCGTTGTAAAATCACACGGCGGAGATAAGATATTTATCATTGACAGTTATATTGTTATCGTCGCGATAAAATTTAATCGAGATGCCTGTCCTTTTTTTTTACAACCTGTATGCGTCATGCCATTTCCTGTTCAACGACGATCCACGATATTTGCGATCGCTTCGATATATCCACCGTTTATCTATTAGAGAATAAGAAAAGTTGTAAAGAAAAATATGTATTCCGATTTTCTCTATGTTTCCACGATATTCTTAATCCAGTTTCATTAGAGAATTCGTTGTAGAAAATTCTCTGCGATTCGACGCATCTATTGTTTATCTATTAGAGAATAAGAAAAGTTGTAAAGAAAAATATATTTCGACGATCGACGCATTTATTATTTATCCATTAGGGAATATATTGTAAAATATATTTCGACGATCGATTCCATTAGAGAATAAGTTGTAAAGAAAAATATGTATTCCGATTTTCTTTATGTTTCGACGATCAATGCATCTATTGTTTATCCATTAGAGAATAGGTTGTAAAATATATTTTGACGATCGATGCATTTATCCATTAGAGAATACGTTGTAAACAAAAATATGTATTCCAATTT
This sequence comes from Apis cerana, assembly GCF_029169275.1. Lineage (NCBI taxonomy): Eukaryota > Metazoa > Arthropoda > Insecta > Hymenoptera > Apidae > Apis > Apis cerana. Next base: position 11,667,367 of record NC_083861.1, read on the forward strand.
TCTCTATGTTTCTACGATATTCTTAATCATCCACTGTTTCATTAGAGAATACGTTGTAAAGAAAAATATGTATTCAGATTTTCTTTGTTTCGACGATATTCTTAATCATCCAGTTTCATTAGAGAATACGTTGTAAAGAAAATTCTCTGCGATTCGACGATCGACGCATTTATTGTTTATCCATTAGAGAACACGTTGTAAAGAAAAATATGTATTCCGATTTTCTGCGTTTCGACGGTCTACCGTTTATCCATTACAAAATTGCATTCCGTTCTTCTGTTCGTATTTCGATGATATTCGCAATCGTGTTTCGACGCATCCACCGTTTATCGACTAGAGAATACGTAAAAAAAAATATTCACGATTTTCTCTGCGTTTCGACGATCGACACGTCCACTGTTTATTTATTAAACGATTGTACTCCGCTCTTCTCCTCGTATTTCGACGATATTTTCAACCGCGCCATTTCGACCATTTCCATTTCCACTTTGGCGGGAATCGATTTTCGAAATCGGCCAAGTGTCAATTCTCGATAACCGGGAACAAACGATTCGGGAAAAGGGGAGGTTTTGGCCGGCATTCCTCGACTGAAATAAGCGAGGGACAGATCCTGGAGGACAGATAGTCCAGTGGGAACGTGCGCTGTCCTTCGTGCCGTTGTTGCCCTTTGTTCGTCCACGTGAAAAATGACTGCGGCGAATGATCATCGCTGTACGCACACGGATGAAAAAAGAGGGACGCAGAACGCGCGGGACGCGCGATAAATCTTTGCCCCGCGCTGCAAGTAAACGGTCGATCGCTTCTCAAGTCTCTCGGCGACGAGAAACTACTACTCGATGCTTTTTTTACACGTTTTCGGAGTTAAAACATAGCACTCTTTCTTTTTCTTCTTCGTTTATCCACCACGACATCGAGAAAGTTGGATCGAGATCGTTTTACGCGACTTTTTGGAAGGCCGATGTAAGACAGCTTGTAAATTGGCGATTTTCAACAGCGACGAATTATGAAATTATTCGGAGTCGAGCAATACCAGATTGGTCGAGTTTGGGGGAGAAGATAAATTTTCGTAAAAAAAGAGAAAAAAGGAAAAAGGAATAGCAATTCGCTATTCAATGTTGCGAGAAGGTAACAAGATAACAAGGTTCGATAACACGAGCAACGATAGGTTCGTTGATTATGTAAATACAATAAACAACTTTTAACAACCAATTACGCAAGACCCACGAAAGAAAGACTCCGAAAGAAGCAGCATCCGTCGATCGATAATTGCCATTAAGATTATGTAAAACGAGTTTTTAAACGGTAATTAACGAAATAATTAAAGCAACGAATGGACAGATTTAATAATAATAAATATCCATGGAAAGGGTCCCTTCCCCCCTCCCCCTTTGCTTCAAAGCGAGGATCCACTTTCTGCGTCGTATACCACCAAGAAAGATGTTCGAAACATCTTCCGCTTTTGCGACACTTTCCTTCGAGCGCTATCACCGATAACCACCGTCACGAGTTATCCTTATCGAGAGTACAACGCGGCCACTGTGCGCGGCGCGATTCCAGTCTCGCTTAGTTCCTGGAACTAAGCGAGGCAGTGATAAACGCGGCAAGGTCGTGGCGGTGGCGGCGCGCGCGGCATGGGAAACGAACATGGCAACCCCCGTTCGGCTCCACGCCGCCACGACGTGTCCAGGATCGTTAATCAGCGCAGCGCCCCGGCTACCATGGGCCCCGATGGAGCCGTAAAATCGTGTTCGTTTTGCGCTCGAAAACGCGTCGAGCCGCTATGCCTGTATTCATTCGCGCCTCGTGCCAACCTCCGCCTCGCTCGCGGATACGTACACCCAGTCTCATACATTTATTCACCGAGTAATTGCAAGTTTACACGCGTGACACCACGCGAGCCGAGGACACGAGTTTCCCCTCCCTACCCCCTCCTTTTTTCTTCCCCTTTCTTTCATTTCTTTCGATCGTCGAAACCTCGTCGTTTCGCCAAAAGCGTATTGTACGTTATTCGACAACGCTAGTAAAAATAGTTTTCCGATCGATAAATTAGGAAGTGACGGTATCGTTACGCGCGTAAGGCGACGAGTCGCGTAAGTCGGTATACGCGATGTATAAGGAGAAATATATATCTATGTGCTTTGTTTGGGATAATTAAAAACTCTTGGATAAAATACCCGTACAGCGCGCAGCTGCGAAACTTTCGGCGAGAAAAAAATTCTTATACAGAGGCGGTATTGATTATCGCCAATTTATCTTCGATCTTTCGAAGGTAAACCTGTTGTTGGAAACAATAATGCGCGGAGGAATATAAAATTTTCGAGCGATCGTATCCCTCGTATCCCCATCCAGCCGCCCGATTTTCCATTGAATGTATCGATTCGGTTCCTCCTTCCTTTTTTCTTTTGATCAAACGATGCCACATCTCGAGCTTAAATTCCACCGGTGTGTTCCGATATCTCGCGTATCTCGTGAATTTTCTGAAATCACGAGTTGCCGCCGTTTGGTTCCCGAGTAACGAACGAAAATATGTGCGTCAGGAATTCGCCTGCGAATCGCGAGGAATTCGGTGAACCTGCAACACGGCATATGCTTCGGTACGTTGCTACCTTGATATATACCTGCTAAACTGTTCACGAGAGCGCATTCACGGGAGCGCCATATGCGTGGTCGATTAGGTTATGGGTGGCAACCCCACATGGTCTTTGGCGAGGAAGGAAGGTGGTGGCGCGCACGCATAAATTCCCTTCCTCTAGGTCGAGTGCTACCTGTGCGTTATTGTGTGGCGTGCGCGCGCGCGCGCACATACGTCAGCCGGTAACGAAATGCCGACACGTGGAAATCGATATATTTCCAAGGTGGACCTGTGTATTTGCATTTTAATTCACCGTTGTTGTTTAAAATTTCTTGTTTATCGTTAAATTTGTCATCGATCTATTCGTCCTTCTTCCCTTAACAAAATACGTCTACTTCTATCGAATGTTTATATCGAGTTGGGAGTAAAAAAAAAAAAAAAAAAAGTAAGTATTCAATTATCGTATATCCTAAATTGGAAAATGATAATTATGCCCTTGTAACATTTTGCATTTTGAAAAGTACCATCTCGTTCGATCTTGTTTCGAAGCTTTTTCCTTTTTTCTCGTTCGGATCGTTTATTAACCGACAACGGTTTCATTAACGCAGAAAAACCGATTCTCCGATCGACCTCGAAGAAATCTTGTCCAATCGTGAAAAAAGAAAAGGGTAAAATCATAATAACTCTTCAATAGGAGTTTTATTGTCGATCTTTCGAGACGAGATCGTTTGATACTAATATTAATTACACGATAAATTCACAAACATGGAATAATTTGCTCTTTCATTCGAGTCACATTTAGTTACGTAACGTAAATTTGTTATTCGACTCGAACAATGCGCAATTAGACTCGTCTGGCTCGACCAGTTGGACGATATTTTAAGACTTTGTTTTAAGATACTTGTAACAACGTTTTTGCATTTATTTTTCAGATACAACGCGATCTCTCTTCAGTGTTAATTTCACGATAATTATCGGTGATGTGGCCAGTTAGCCTGACCGACGTGGTTCAAGAATATAATTACGGAACAAATTGTCCATTCAAAGGTTCAAGGTAATAAAGCCATCACTGACTGAAAAATTTTCTTTTTGTCCTTTTCCTTCTCTCTCTCCCTCCCTCTCCTCGTATTCACCTTCCTTGTTACCTTACCTATCTCACCTCACCTTATCTCTTTTTCTTTTCCCGTATCTTAAAATTTTATCTCTTTCTCGTATCATATAATGATTTTTCAAAAAAGGAAAGGAAAAGAAAGGAAAAAGAAGAAATAAAATATTTCCGAACGCACAATTTGTCGGGGTATATATTTTTTTATCGTAACGAAATTACATGGGAAAAAAGGATCGCTCTTTCAAGGGTCGAGGATGTACGTATGTTAACGTCCTTGCGTCGGATCGGCGAAAATTAGTAGTTGGCGTAACGGGTACGCGAATGGGCCACACCGTTCACAGGGGCGTCATGTTCCTTGGAACAGGTTGCCATACCAAGAGAAGCTCTACGATGTTAATGGCGATACCTGCAACTTTGCGGTTAAAAATTTGTCGCGCGGTGAGAAGTACGAAGAAGACGAAAAATCTGCCGACAGTCTCGTAAATCTTTTTACACCGATACCTCTTTCTCTTTCTTTCTCTCCCTCTCTCTTTTTACACCTCGCCTTTCACCCTGGTCCTTGAGAACCAGGAATCGCAAGGAAGAGAAAAGGAAAACGTAAAGAGGAAAACTTAGTTCGAGGCGATCATTCGTTCGAAAGGAAACTCGGCCGGTAACGGAGAGACGATACGGTTTATTAGTAATAATTCGGGGACGCTTGGTTGTTTCGCGAAACGAAAGAAAAAAAAGAAGAAAAAGAAAAGAAAAGAAAAGAAAAAAATGAGAAAACTCGAGAAGGGAGTTTCGGTTTCAGTTTCGATACCGCGGCGGTATCGTTGGTAACCGAGTATTATTATCACAGCGTTATCAGTTACACGCGAGTACCTGGATAAAAGTTAGTCGGAGAGCACGTGAAAGCGCTTCTTTATCTGTCGAAAATCCGAACGCGAGACGAGACGACGTTCGGCCGTCGTATATTTATCACGCAGCCTCGACTCACTCGGTCCGCGCGCGTACTTACTTATACGCGCGCGTGGGGAGAAACGTCCAGTGGCCCTCGTCGAGTGCCCCTTACGCGCGCCGCTTTTTTCCAACGGAGAGAAAGATAGACGCGCATAGATGGAGAGAGAGAAAGAGAGAGATAAGGAGAAAGAGATAGAAAAAAAGGAGGGAGACAGAGCGCCGGTAAAATGAAAAAAAAGAAGAAGAAGAAGAAGAAGAAGAAGAAGAAGGAACAGGGCATATACCTGTTCCACGCGTGAGCGCGCACACACACGCACTCACACGAGGCTAGGTCCACGCGCGCTTACGTGCGCGCGCACGTCCTCCCCTTAAGCACGAGGCCCGGCAAGCACGCGTGCGTCCTAGTACACGCACGCACGCTTCGTACGTAGCGGATAAAAGGGAGCGGTGGTGGGGAGGAGCGAGTGGATGGATGGGGGTCGGCGCGCGCCACGGCGCAAGGGTGGGGGAACGGCTCACGTCTTCCACCCCCTGCCCTCTTCACCACCGCCGGAGTTCCCGTACACCGCTGCCCCCAACTTGGGCCCACGTATCCTCCATACGCGCCCCCTCGCTCCACTCGCGCCGCGCCCTCTTTCCTGCCTAGCTTCTCTCCTCGCCCGCCACCACCTCCTCGTCCTCCTCCTGCTCCTCGTCGTCGTCCTCCTCTTACCACTCGTCCTCTTCCTTCCTCGCCACGCATCTTTTCTCTCTCTCTCTTTCTCTTTCGACCGGCTTCTCTCTGGACCAGCTTTTCTTTCTCCCGATATATAACTGTTCAAATTTCGATCCCTGAGACACACAGGCCGGTCGGTGGGGATGCGGACCCTTCTTGCTTGCGTGCAGTGTCTCTCACGCGTGCACGAATTTTCGGGGATCGTTTCTTTTTTCTTTTCCTCTTTCTCTTCGATATTCGAGAATCCTTCGTTCCGATATTCTCCACGATCGCGCTCCCAGATTACGTTACGTTACGTCTCGGTAAGAAAGATCGTGACGCTGTTCCGAATTTTTAACGAACGCTTTGTTTCGGGGATAGCTCTCTGGAGAAAAATTGCGTTTTGTAATAATTGGGTGAGAAGTTAGGGAGAAGTTGAAATGTACTCGGAAGCACGAGTGGAAGGATGAAGACGGGCGAGCGTTATCAGTGATCGATAACGGCGAAATAGATGGCGGAAAGAGCAAGGAGGACGAAAGAGGGCGATTCACGAAGATGAGAATCTCGGGCGTTGTAGGGCCTTTGGATGGACGGAGGAGTGGTGGGGATGCGGACAGGGGTATGAGGCGCTGCAAGCCAGTAGGGTGGGAAAGAGGGGGAGAAGATGGGGGTTTAGGGCCCGAGATCGAGTATGAGGCCTTATGGAGGGGATAGGCGCGTGCCCGCCCTGGCTATATAAGGCCTCGAACCCTTCTTAGTAAGGCATTTCGGGAGCCAGATCCGTACCGTGAGCGTCAAGGGTGCGGTTTTTTTTAAAGTTTTCCGACTTTACCGATCTCTCGTCACGTACAAATCGTGCGATTCGGACGTCTCTCGCTCTTTTCCATTTTTTCGACCGACGTGTTCCCCATTCGTGTGTTTCCCATATTTCTCTTCCCCCCTCTCTCTCTCTCTCTCTCCTTCCCTCTCCCTTTCCCCAACGCTTCCATCGACTCGTAGCACGCGTCGCCGCCGAATTACATCCGAGAAGGCGAGTTGTGAGCGAAGGAGGGGGATCATTTTCTCTCCTCTCGGCCGGAGGAAAGAATCGTGATCGTGGCCGTGGCCGTCGTCGATCGGCTCTCTCTCTCCGTTCCGTGCAGTTCCGTCGCGCGAACGACCGATCACCACCGCCACCATCGTCCTCGTCATCACCATCGTCGTCATCATCGACCGGAGGATTCCACTGGTCGAGGTCATCTGGCACGCGCTCCAGCGCGCTCTCCTCCGTGCGAGGAGGGGGAGGGGCGGGGGGAGGGGGCTCGAGTCAGTGATATGACCCTAGTGGGACCGGCGAAGGAGGTACCGAGCGCATTGCCCGTCATGCTGAGCGTGCAGCAACAGCACCACCACCACCACCACCACCACCACCACCACCACCCGAATCATCTGCATCACCACGGCTCGTCGACGGCCGGGGGCCAGAGCCACAGGGGGAACGTGATCGTCTCGGCGACGAGCGCCGTGCAGGGCAGCGACGCGAGCAAGATCCAGCAACACGGTTGCAAGCGGTCCAAGATTTACGGGCAGGGGGGCGGCCCGTACGGGACCGTGCCCCATCAGCCCGCCTCGGTCGCGAGGCGGAACGCCCGCGAACGGAATCGCGTCAAGCAGGTGAATAATGGATTCGCCACGTTGAGGCAGCACATACCGCAGAGCGTGGCCCAGGCGCTGGGTGGGAGCACGGCCGGGACCCACGGCGGGTCCAGGGCCGGCAGTAAAAAGCTGTCCAAGGTCGAGACGCTGCGGATGGCGGTCGAGTACATAAGGAGCTTGCAGCGCCTTTTGGAGGAGCACGACACCGACGTGTCCTCCCCCACCTCCTCCTCCTCCTCCTCGCCCCCCTCCTCCGCCTCGTCCACGTGCAGCTCCGCGAACGGGATCGGCGCCGAGTCGTCCGCCCTGCGCCACTCCTCCCCCGAGCTCAGGCTTCGAGGAAGCGCGAACGCCGGCAACGCTGCCGGCAACAACAACAACAACAACAACAACGGCAACAACGAGATTCGACACCACGCCGCCACCACCGATCTGCATCGCCACCTGAGGCAAAACCCCAGCCCGACCTTCGTCCCGGCCCCGTGCTCCGAGGCCTCGAGCTCGCCCACGCCGAGCTTCGTTTCCGAGGCGTCGTCAGCTGGCAGCCAGGGGTACGGCACGTCGGCCACCCTTTACGCCGCCCACTCCGACGGCTACGACAATTACGAGCCCATGAGCCCCGAGGACGAGGAGCTGTTGGACGTGATCTCGTGGTGGCAGCAGAGCCAGTGAGACATTTGGATACGTAGGTTAGTTTGCTCCGTACTTTCATCCTCGTCTCCCTGAATTCGATCGAGATCCCTTCCCAGCATTCGCTTCGACGTTTGTCGTTCACGGCGAAGGAAAGAGGGGGATTGCACCGCTCCGTTTCCTCCTTCCCCGAAAGTTTCCCTCGCCTTCTCCCGCGCTCCTCGACGATCGTAAATTTCGCCCGTGAGGTAACATCCGCGTTACCTTGCCGAGCAAGCTCAAAGAAATTTCCGACCAGATTTGTGACCTTGCCCCGGCACAATGGCGCGCGCGACCCCTCGCTGAAACTCCCGGCCATTCAAATCGCAGACTCCATTCAGAGGGGCAACGGAGAGTATACATTCGAGAAGCGACGCTTTTGTCCCCGATTTCTTTCACCAACACGCGTGTCGCGCCGTGTATGCGCGCCTCTACCGTTTCTTCCATCCCCTCGCCTTTCAACCTCTCCAATAGTTCGAGATTTTCGAACTCCTCCTCGAGACAAATTTTCCCACCTCCCGTATTCCCCTGCGAAAATCAAACCAACTCTTTTTCTTTTTCTCCTCTTTTTTGCTTTAAATTCGATCTTGCCGTTAACGATATAACGATAGTAGCAATTAATGGAGATGGGAGAGATTATATGTTTTTACGGGTTCAGTGGTAATTATCTTCTTTTTCTTATTTTCAAGTCAAACATTTTCGAAAAGGGATTCTTCTCTCGAGCACTTCTTCTTCCCGCGGATTTTCATTTTTCCCATCTCGCTCCGTTTTCCCGTTTTGTTCGCCTCTCCCCCCTCCCCTTCCCTTGACAAGAGACGATTTCGTCTGCCGCGTTTAACCTGAATGCATCTTTCAGGATATTCCAGTCCCTCCCTCCTTCCCTCCCCTTTTGTGGGTTTTTGAACCGGTACGCTATTCTTCCGTCTTTCTCTTTTTTCTGTCTCTCCCCCCCTCCCTCTCTCGTTTCGACCGCCGTCTCGTTCGATCTCCTCTTCTTTTTTCACCGCTGTACCCACGAAGAAGAGGAGCCAAGTCCCTTCCCCCGGCAAAAGTAAAACTTAGCCCCCCCTTACCTGAAATCATCCCCTGTTTCACCACTGTACGTGTATACCTGTTGTGCAGCCTTCTCTCGGGCCGATTCTCTCCACCGAGTCTTCCAATTTTATTCCATTCCCCTGGAAATTGAGATTATAAGGTTGCGCGTTTTTATCTGTTTATTTTTATTCGTACTCGTCTCGTTTCGATTCGTTTCGATCGGGCGAAATCGAACGGGAAAGAGAGAGAGAGAGGGATATGTGAATTTGAAAAGTGGAAATTTTCGAAAGAGAGAAAGGACAGGTTGCGTTCCGAAACTTTTATTTACGTTCTTATTCTCACGTGCATCGGAGAATTTTTATCATTTAAGAAAATTTAACGTGTGATATTTATCATATGCAATGGTGAAAATGTTTGTTTCTCTTTTTTCTTTTACAGAAACAATGGGGAATGGCGAAAAAAAAAAAATAAATAAAAATAAAAAAACCGCAGAAACGACGAACGCTGTTCTAACACTGTGATCTAGTCATATTTTACAATATTTTAATTATAATTATAATTTTACGAACGAGGACAAATCGTTAGATTAGAATTATAGATTAGAATTCGTTTTCCTTTTTTTTTTTTTTTTTTATTAAAAGTCGAGTTAATCTAAGACGTTACGAAAAACGGGTTTGTGTCTGAGAGAAAAACGTTCATCTAGGATATGTAATGATACGGCGGAACGCAAAAGTGTCGCAAGTGTTGAGGAAAAGATCAAATAAAAACGTCCTTGAAGGATGGAGCATTCCAGAGTGCCTTACGAAGAGAAAATTGTTTTATATTTTTAAATAAGTTAAATAAGTTAACAAATTAGCCTGAAATTGCGCACGAAAGTAACTTTTTTATTATTGTATCTTTATACTATATTTTTTAGAAAGGAGAAAAAAAAATATTATTATATATTCCGGTATTAACAAAAGTTTGAAGAAGGAAAAAGAAGAATGTACCAGTGTTACGAAGTTTATATCGAACGTTAGTACTGGAAGAACTGATTTGTTGTAAATTTTATACAAATGTTATTAACGTTTTGAGATGTTAACAATTCGATGGATACTGACAAAAAAAAAAATGCTTCGTTTATTTATATATCGATTCGAATAATTATTTAAATATTTTCATGAAATTGTATAATATCGAGTTGTATTATAATAATTTGTAATATTATTGTAAATAATGTTTATAACGAAATTGTTTGATAACGAAATCGATAGAATTCATTCAACGTTCACATTGGACTAAAAAAAAAAAAAGTTGAAAAAATTTTATCAAACTCGTGCCTTTTAAATATATATATATGTATATATATACACATATCTATATATATATATATATATAAAATAAACAATAAATCATTAAATATATTGAACAACGTTATATCAGATTCTCATTATTCCCCTTGTAACGTAAAGTAATCTTCTTCCTTCGAGAAATCTTCCTTACCGATATATCTCGTATCGTATTAATCGAACGCGTATTGCGAACACACCGTGCCGTATATAACGCGAGATGAAAACAAAGAACGATTTTCTTTGGACAAGTGCAAAATATTGATTTATGAATTCGAATTACAGTCGATAGAAATTACGACCGTAGTGGATGAAATTGTTGACAGTGAAAACAGGTACGATTTGTAGATTCTTGTCAGGCCGAAAGAAAATTTCTTGACAAATTATTCATTGTTTCATGATAACGGTACCCAGCATTTTTCGTGAAAAATCGATCTTCAATAAATAAATCGAAACAAGTGGTATTGTTTCTTATTCAGGTAGCCACAGGTTACTAACTTAACCTAACCTAACCTAACCTATTCTAACAGATCCGAATAGAATAGTAGTTTAGGTACAAATCCCTAGGCATCGATCTTCAAATTTGAAAATAACGGAAGATGATTTTTAAAATTTTTAAATCGTTTTCGTATCTTTTCTTTTGAATAGTTAAAGATGTTTAAAAATGTTTAAAAATGTTTAAAAATCGGGGATATAAATCGAGATTGCGGTAAAACTACTGAAAAATCTGATCAGTCAAGCACAAAGAACGATATTATTTTATCAGCCTTCTATCTTGTTATCGCCACGTTTGGTCAATCATTGCCTTGTTAGGTTGATAGGAAAAGTAAATTCACCACACAAATCGGCCATTGTCGCTCGATACAAAGCCGCCTTTTCGTTTCTGCCATTACGCCAGTAGATATTTCGACACTTCTCGACAAGTTTCTTTCTTTTTTTTTTTTTTTTGCCTCTGATGGCTGTATAATTTGAAAAAATTCATCATTTTACACAAGCTGCGTTTAAAATTTCCAGGATCGTTTGATTTCTTGTTCTCTAGATTCTTTTTTTTTTTTTTTTTGTTAAAAAGGATATATCAGGAATCCGAATTTCTCCTTTCTCTCATTTAAAATCTATATTTTCATCATATTTTCAGATTTATTTATCGTTTAAAATAAAGACACCAGTTTGTGACACGTAATTTACACACGTATATATATGTACATTTTACGTTGACCATAATTCGCGCGGTCCACTCAACGATTCACCGATTTCGCTTGATTTACGTTCTCTGCGGTCTCGAAAAACCGAGGAGCAACGAAAGAAAGAAGTTCGGGCGCTGGAAAAGTTACCGCTGGTTGTTTGTTCAAAAACCGCAAAAGAAAGGGATAGGACGGGAAGAAGACTCCGCCCTTCCTCACCGCACTTTTAAAAGTGTCGCGAAAGAAAACACGTTTTTCAAGAGCTGTATCATTCGAGGATCGTTAAATAGTAGAATCATCGGAGAAACGTTCCCGAAAATGATGCTTAACCGTTATTGTAGCTCGGCGGAAAAGTATTTGTCGAAATAATTGTCGATCGTATCGTAAAACGAAAGAAAGGAAGAATAAAAATAGAGAATGGAAAAATTTGGATGAGAAAATTGATCGAATCGGTATTTATTACGTTAGAGGGGTAATGTAGGCACGCGTTACTTGGAAACGCGATGGCTCGAGTAAATCCTCTTATCCGCATCGATGACGCCCGACCAGACGAGGAACACGAGGATGAACGGCGAGGAGAGTCGTCGAGCGTACACGGAACGATCGAATCGCGGACTTGCCTTACCGGTGCAACGAGTCGAAAGGACCAGCTTCCACAGGGCCTACGTTGAACACACGGATGCAGATCCGTCTAGCCGGCAACGACGATCTCCTTGGAAAGGAACAACCGACAACACTCGTCGCGCCTTGTTACTACCTCTCCAGCCCGCGTTAAATTGGATTTAAATTTCGAGATTTATAACACACGGCGACAAGAGGGGCCTCTCTCTTCGAGGAACTCTCTTCGCACTCTCTTCGCTTTCTTTTAATCTTTTAACGCGCGTTGTAGCGTTGTAGCGTAGAGGAGGAAAAAAAAAAGAAAGAAAGAAAGAAAAAAGAATTTAGACGAGCGTGTTTCTTTCGATCTTGTCCGCAATTTATTACAAGCAGGGTGTCGAAATTCTCGCGATGCCCCCCCTCTCCCCTTTCATTATGCAATACGATTGAGTTCTCGGCTCGAACGATACCAGGAGTCTATAAGGGGATAGCGAGCGATTCGAGCATAGAAGCATTGCTCCTTCGATCTTGGAAATCTTTCGCTGTTCATCAATCTTTTGCTCTCGAGTTGCGAGAAACGGAAAGTCGATCGATATTTTCGCATCGGGTATTATTTGTATCAGATAATGCCGATGTTCTTAATGGAATCTCGCAATTTTGCGTTTCGTTAAACAAATTATTTTCTCGTTGTCTCGTAGCACTTTAGATTAGTCGAGCGGATATTAATTTCAACTCGATGTTAAATGAAACGAATCTCTCAAGGATATCGATATAGGAGCATTCAATGAATTTATATCTCGGCTATAAGAAAATGGAAGAGCGCGGTGTAAGAAATACATTCGTCCAAGGAAGAAGTGCCGACTCCTCTTCACCTGTATGCTTTCCTGTTATTTAAAATTTTAACTTCGACGAAATTCGTTAGAAAAAAGAAGAAAAGAATTGTCAACGATTTCGAGACTTTTCGTTAAAAAAAAGAAAAAAATATCTTGATCAATTCTCGAACAACGAAACAAAAAAATTCTTCACACGCGTGTTTCCGTGCGAGATACGTTTTCTCACCGGTTTTAATCGTTCGCTTATGGTTCAACTTTGTTGCACCGAGTGCTTATTAGCGTAAACCGTAGCCCGAAGCTAAATTGTCATGTTAAACGAAGCAGAAATAAGAAACGAGCAATACGTGCAATTTCGCCCGAGATGCACGTCTTTCGGTTTTTTTCAATTTCACCGTACGCACACCTCCCCCTATCCGTTTCGCAAAAAAATGCATTCACGTGATGTTGCATCTTCTTTTCTTTCTTTTTTTTTTTTTTCCTTCATCCTCTTTGCACTTTCGCTTGGAAAAGTATCAACGAGGATCAGCGAAATCGGGTCGATAAAGAGGAGACGTGTAATCTTGTTGGATACCGTGACGTGTAATTCTTTTTTTTCTTTTTTTAATTCGCGTTGAAACGATTCTCGCGAATTCTTGTCGAACTCCAAGTTTCCCCGTGCGATCAAGTTGATCCTGACTGTAAGGCGATGGAAAGTGGTAAGTAACAAGCGATACCTGCTCGATACCAAGTTTTGAAACGCGAAATAAGCAGGTAGACTACTTTGAAGGATTTTTATTTCGCCAATTTTTCCTCGAAAAATACGAATTCTCGTTTCATCGTCGAATTTATCGGGGATAAGAGCAATATAAAAAAATCTACAATAATATCGCATCTACTTGTCATCGATCGAGGATCAGAGGATGGTTGGAATAATTTTTTTTTCTTTTTTTTTTCGTATCAGAAATACGATTTTTAAAGGAAAAAAATGATCCAAGAAGAATGATACGTTAATTGGGATTGTCGCTGTAATTTATTCTAGTATTCGGTTTCAACGGCGTTTTACTCGTCGTTTATCTCGAAAGTGAGATTTTAACCGAGTGGCAGGTCGAAAGGAAACGAGGCTGTAATATATTCCGCTCTTCCTTTCGCGATCACGGCTCGCCGTCGACGCGTGTACATGCCCGCCAACTACACCCGCTCGAATAATTAAAAGCGAGTTTTATTTTTTCGAAACTTCTATCCGTGTCTAGATCCAAAGCTGAGAGTTTCTTCATTCTTTCTAGAAGAAACGAGAATTTTTCTTTTTTTTTTTTTTTTTATTAAAAATTCGAAACGAAAATTTTTCTAAATATCGAAAAAAAAAAATATCACAAAAATTGGATTTCGAACAACAGTGAATTTATTTCGAGGAGAGACGCGCGTTAGACTTAATAAAATCGTCGCCTCTTGTGTGCCGGAAGTAATCGTGAAAAGTATCCCTCGGGGGCACGATAGAAAGGGGGGCCGTTTTCATGAACGATCCTCGCGGGCGGTCGTCGTTCCTTTCCACTTCGATTCCATTTTAGCGACCAGTTTTTCCAACAGTGAATGGAGCAGGGGGCAAGGAAAGGGGGGAGACGAGAAGGGATAGGGGAAACTCGTGCCCTTACGAATTCGCCACGAGTGTCGTGGGTGGTCGTGACGGGGAACGGCTTCCTCGGGATTCCTCTCGTTTCGCCAGGAATTCGACGCGCGAGAGATGCAGGCGCATAGATAGAATCATCTACCTACCGTCCGTGTTTCTTTTAAAACGACATTTTACGACGTACTTCTAAAAATGATCGTCGGCCGCTGATCTCGTGACCGATTTACCATTGGTTTTATCAAAAATTAAAATTTCGAAGTCGAAGTTACGAATAAAGTTCGTAAAGTTTCGATAATTTATCGTTCGAAATAATAATTGTAATAACAAACGATCAAAATTATCTACGAATAAATGTTATTTAAGCATTTCGATAAAGTAACTTTATTCGAAATTTTTAAATAGTTATTAACTTTTTCAATGGGTTTTCAATGTCCGTGATACGTAAAAAGAAATTTGTAGGTAATAATGGAATCGTACACTTCACAATCTCTTAATTTCAAGTAAGAGTATATATAACGTTTCGAGGACGACGTTTATTGTCGGACCGGAATAGATACAGTGGCCGATAATCTCCATCTTCGTTGTTTAAATCATTCATCTCGTTCTATAGCTATGCTCGTAAACCAAGGCAGGGTTAGAGATTTTATCCGGGTCCTTGGGAATCTTTCGTTGGCCGATGTCAAAACGAATAAGATCATTGGTCATCTCTTGAAACTCGATCGCAGTGGGACATTGTTTACGAAGCCTTTGCCTTTGTCTCGCGTTCGAGAGAGAGAATCGGTCGGTCTCGATCTGTTGGCGGAGACACACACGTGGTTCTTGGCCAGTATAGCGCGAGGTGGTATAGTCACCGCGGGAGTTCGTTCAGTCGAGAAGTCAGAAACTAGAGTATCGATCTTGTTATCTTTCGGTTTGTATCGCCAAGCCTATCTTTGGTGTGAAGTGTGTCGCGCTCAGACAGACGTGGCTTGATGTCTTGCTTCAGTTTTAGATACACTGTGCGAGATAAGTGTAAATTTCAAAGAAAATATCACGTATTTTCTTTGGAATAATTTTTTCCTAAAACGGAAGAAATTCCTGATCTTGAAAAAAAAAGCGTAAAGATTTTATTTTATACCTTATGAATTATTTCTCTTTTATTTTCTCCTTTTCTTCTAATTAATTCCCCTTTTCCTAATTTTCTTAAATCCTTGTGAAAGTTTTTAAATAATTATTTCTGAACGTTATAGAACGTTTTTCGCGTTTCTTCTCTTGTAAATGACAGCCGATTATTGTATTGTCCATAAGTTAGACAAGGATAAAAATTTCGGTGATCAACGCCATCTCGCGTTTGGATCACCGAAGCTTCGACTCGTTACTAGCATAGCAGAATGTGCAAGGAGGTATTCGTGACGTCACGAGGAAAAGAGAGCAACATCGTGCGAGAAGGACAGAATAGACGAGCCACTATTTTTGATTATACGGCTCCTAATACCCCCCACCACTTCGACCACGCTACATTAAAAATTCATTAATTATTACTTTTTTAATAAAAATTTATATACTTTTAGACTTGCATATTAGAGGATAAACTTTAAACAAATTTCTCGTATCAATTTCGATACGAATTCTTCCATTAATTTATTTATTAATTATTAACCTATCGTAATTTCTAAATACATCGAGACGCCATATTGAAAATTAATTAATTATTCGTTTTTCAATCAAAATTTCGATACTTTCGAGAATGTGTCACGAAGCTGAAGCTTCTCGTCTCAATTTTAACTCGATACTCTTTTCAATTAATTATTTATTAATAGATTATTACGTAAATATTGACGTCATTCGTACGCGACATATTTTTCATTAATTTAATATTATTGCCAAATTTATTTATAAATATAATTACACGAATCTGAAACGTTACTCCCACCACTATATTTACGTATAAATTTTACTCAAAATTTTGCTTTTGTTTAAATGAAAAAATTGATTGTTTATCACTCGACGAGAGAAAGAGAATTTGCAAATAAAACACTATTTATAAAAATCGTTAATAAATAATTAATTAATAGAAATTTCACGTTAAAATTGATAGGAGAAGCTTGTTTAAACTTCTAACATTAAAATGCAAGTCTAAAAGTGCATAAATTTTGTTTGGAAAACGCGTTATTAATTAATTTTCAATATGGCGTCTCGATGTGTTAGAAATTACGATGTATTAATCGTTAATAAATAATTAATGGAAAAGAATTTCATGTTAAAATTGATATAAGAAACTTATTTGATACTCTAACTTTAAAATACAAACCTAAAAGTGCAGAAATTTTTATTAGAAAACGAGTAATTGATTAATTTTCAATATGGCGTCTCGATGTGTTAGAAATTACGATGTATTAATCGTTAATATAAATAAATAATAAAAAGCTATTTCACAATAAAATTGATACAAGAAAGTTGCTCGAACTTCTAGCTTTAAGATATGAGTTTAAAAGTCTTGAAATTTTAAGTAGAAAACGAATAATTAATGAATTTTCTATGCGATAATAAAATAGAAATGCTTGTTATCTTTCTCGCACAATATCGCGTACCTTGTCTGTGATGTCATACGATTCGCATACCTCCTCGCATATTCTGCTATGCTAGTAACAAGTCGAAGCTTCCATGATCCAAACGCGAGATGGCGTTGATCATCGAAAATTATTTTAATTATTTTCTTCGTAACTTATGGGCAAAGTGTCAACGGATTTTGAAACGAAAATGTGAAACGCGGTAGACTAATTACAATTCAGAAATTATTTAAATAGTGTTATAGTAATGCAATGAGACGTAATGAAGGAAATATATTTTTAGAAATATACTACATGCTGTATGTGTAAGTAAATAATATTTGTATTTATAATATATCATTACTTCGGTTAGGTTATGAACGTAGAATTAAAATTAACTTTTCTTTACAAATAAATCATTCACATTTTTTTCAGTAATTACCTACTTACTGTTACTTAAAATGATGTTTCAATTCAAAGGAATGCTATTCATTTATTAGGAGCTAATTCAATTTGATGATGTAACTTTCATCGATCATATATAATTATTATAAATCAAATAGTAAGTAAAAATTGAAAACTGAAATTGTTATTAAAGGTTATTGAAGTAAGTTAAAGGTATGCATAATTTTAATTGTTAATTTGTTGTAAATTAAGTCGAACGAATACAAAAGATTCTGATTAGTAGGAAAAGTTTAATTCAAGACGATCAATATAAATCGGGGAAAACAATTTTGTGAACGGAAGAGAAAAATGGAATTTGCGAGAGTGTTTCTCGTAGAAAAATAGCAGAATGGCCACGGTATTACGACATAACTTCTCGCCAACGGTATAAACTCCAGCAGAGCCATTGTCTGTCGCCCGAAGCAACCGTTCAACGAAAAGCGACTTCATTGTCATGATTCCGTAACCTATGAATGGTTGGCTATCTCGTTTAACTTCAATTACCGTGCCTTCCCTTTCATTTCATTGCTAGTGGAGTCAAGAAGTGGGGACACAACACCAATGTTCTGTCATTCTTCTCCTTTTTCCTTTTTTTTTTTTTTATTCCCTATATAACCTAAACCTTTGTTGCGGAAAAACCATCTTACCATCATGTTGGATTATTATCGTTAAATTTTCCTTTAAGAAAGATCTCGTACTAGACTAATTCAATGACCATAATATAAAAGGTAATGTAAAAGAGTAACAAAATTAGATTAAAAATTAATTTGTATTTTTTTCAGGTAGAAACGATCGAATTTCCAGATCTGATCAGAATATAATAAAAAAGAAAAATTTTCTTCGTCATATAAAAGGAGAAAGAAAAATGAATTGACATCGGATGCAGTGGATGTAGGTATTATATTAAACTCTTGGTAGTATTTTCTTAAACGATTTCCTTAATCGATAATTCATATTTCTTCCGTGAAAAATATGTCAGAATTATTAACGAGAGTCATCTACTTTGGATGATGAGAAAGCAGTTCAAAGAAAACAATAGGATCCCCCGTTGAAACATCGAGTATCCGGTTGAAGATGGGTAGTGGCTGCAGGGGGTCCAATTTAACGATGTACGAACGATCGAGGCGTTAATTACTTTCTAATCGTTGCTTGCCAGTTAAAAAAAAAAAAAAGAGAAAGGTAACGAAAGAAAAATCTAACTTTGTCGAAAGATATTTCTCATCGTACCTTTTTCGATCTATCGACTGCTCGATCTCGATCATTATTTTTGTAGATATCAAAATCGACATATTATTATATCGGATGGAAGAAAGTCAACCTTCGAGAGATACACAGACCACCTGGATTCTCTTCCTGGGAGGTCGCAAAAACTGGATATATTAAACAACCATCAAAAAAATAAAAGAAGAGTAAAAAAAGAATCACAGATTTCGGGAGTCGAGGAACAGGCAATAATTAAAAGATATGCATTTCTTTCCTTTGACACCATTTTTAACGATTTGTATAATATTTCGATGCATGATTTTTTTTTCAGATACATATAACGAGAAGAAGAGCTTTGAAATTGTCAATTCGTAAAAGTTTGAAAGAATGAATTCTTTATTTTAAAGGTTGTGTGATATAATTTCAAAGATATTTAAGTTTTTAGAAAATACAATAAAGTTTATAAGTATTTCATTGATTTAAAATAAAGATTATGGATAGAATAAATTTTTAACGAAGCTTGTCACGCTGATCGAATTTCACTTTTTTTTTTATAGATCTTCCACGGTAAAAAACGATTTACCATGAGGTGATCCTTCAAGATCAGTTTCCTACGTCTATATACCGGAATCCCTTGGCTGTGAGAAAGTCCCAAGGCAGGAAGTGACTATAAATATTTGCCTAGCTAGCCGTCTTTTACGATTACAACGCGATTCAGTCTGACTGGAGCTCGATTGTACTCGTGTGACGTAATGCTCCGTTTTGTACTGTACTTGGTGTTGGAACAAGTTGAAGAAGGACGATTTAAAGTTGCGAAATGACAAAGAAGACTTTATCAGTAGTATTTTTAGAAATTCCATGAATTTATCTTTTCAAGCGTTTTACAAGATTTTAGTATAAGGTTAAAAATTTAAAAAGTGAAAATCTCTGTCTCTATCACTCCCTGTTAATTCTTTATTTATTATTTAAATTATTAGTTTAACATATTGTTTTATTACATTTATGTTTTATTTCAGATTTCCGTATAATAATATCTTTACCATATGAGGAATTATAAACGTTAACTCTAAAATGGAGGAAGTCTAGAGTTAATATTCGATCTCAGCAAAATTGCAACTTTAGCTCAGATGATACTATAAATAAATACTTTATATTATACCTGCATTGAGACATGCTTGCGAAAATAATCAACATTAACTACTTGAACTATAATTATCCTATCAATCTTGTATGGCATGAAGAAATTAGTCATGCTTCTGAAACCATTAAAAGCGACGGAGGGAAAAAGAAATAATTCACGATAAACGCGGAGGATCCAGTTGTTGACTGTACTACGAAGGCAATATACTAGAGGGAAGCTAATAAGCAACCATATAGAAGTTGGCAAGGCCTAATATCAGCCTAAATATACACGACGTGAAACTCCAGGAAGGGTCTTAAAAAGATTAAAAAGATTAAAAAAAACGTAGCCGAGCCTACTGATCTGTAAAAAAATTAAGAAGATGCTCACATATTGCAACAAAGCTAATCTGCTCAATCTTTATAGCTTTCCCCTTTCATTCCATGATCAACTCTTCAACGCAAAGAGAACTCATCGCAATTAGAATATCACAAATTGTATTCGTCCCATCGTAACGAAGATAACCGGCTATAAATATATTAAAAGAATTCGTCGAAATTAAATTAAAAACTTGCTTTCACAACAAGAAATTCTTTTCTTCGACTAAAGTAAAGGGAGTTGTGAAGTGATTCTCTATTTTACGAACGAGATCCATCCAACGATTGAATAGAGCTAATGGAATTAGCTTCTAAAAATATTTATTTTTGTTGAATTATCTCAAGAAACGAGAGAGAGAGAATACGATCGAATCTTTGTCGTAACAGTTAATCCATGGATAAAAGAATCGAAGAGTCCTCGGGGTACTTGTCCTGGGGAAATGAGATCGCAGCCAAAACGAATCCAATACGAGTTTTCATAGAGTCCTAGAAAAATATTATCGCAACGGTGTCCGAGAAGGGGGAAAGAAACGCGATTTCCAATTGGAGGAGCAATCTTTGCGAGATTCTCCTCGTCCTACGTCCATTTTTCCTCTCGTGAATCTGCCTCTCCCTTTCCCTTGCCGTACAGGTATCCTCAGGTCGACTAACTTTGCCTCGTTTGGAGCCCATTCTTCCCCATTCATTCTCTGTGTCGTTTTCTCTCGGAGGACAATCCACGGTGTCCTGGGGTCTCACGCCTCGGCATTGACCGCTACCATTCATCGGTTCATTCTCTTCCTTCGACAGCGACTCTTTGTCACCCCCCTCAGAGATACGCGGCGGAGGGAAGGAGGGAATGTGGGGGAAGAAACCGTGAAAAATAAAAGGAAGCCGAGTTTGCGGTGGAAAAATGAGAAAAAGAAAGAGAGAGAAAGAGAGAGAGGCTCGAGCCGCGGAATTATGGAGCGTGGAGAGACGGGTATTTTCTTGCGGTATTCTATTCAATCGGCCGCTTACTGCGATTCCAACCATTCTCAGCGTCGATGGTAGCAGCCACTTTGCCGAAATCACGCCCTCCTTTTGACAATGACATCAAGATTTATCGAAATCCCGCAGGCATTCGATATATCGTTATTTTTGCGCCCCTGTTCCCTTTGTACGATATTTTCCATGCGACCATAAACCTTGATTACGCTTTATTAGATCGGCTTGTCATCGTCATTATCAATGAATGCCGAAAATCAAGCGAATATTGTAAGCTTTGCGTGTTAAGATTCGTCTTTTCGAGGTTAGGTTAAAAAAAGATGCTTAAAATTGAAATTATAGACAAATATTTCTTCCACTTTCAACCAGGAGCTCATCATCGCGTAAGAGGTAAACAGGTATGTAGAATTATAGACAATATATATATATATATATTTCTTTTATTTTCAACGGAGAACGTTTCGAGAAGCAACAGGAATGTCAAGCAAAAAAAAAAACGTTTTACAAACAGATTAACATAGCGTGAAAGAATATTTACGAGCGATGAGATATCCTTAAACGATATCTGTATTATTCGAAAGACACCAGTCATCCCATCGATGATACAAAACTCATCAATCGGCCTCGAATTATATTGCTCCCGACTTCTATATTGCTCCTCGATTTTCGATACTGTTCCTATCAATTGTAAATTATCATCTCGTTATATTGGAATGAAAATGTCTTGACGACGGTCATCTCTAATCTGTCTGGAACGTCTTGATCCTACGCCAATGACGCCACCATACACGCGTACCTACACATTCTCGTAAAAAGCACGTGCTCGATTTTCGGTTGGAATTCGCTCCTCTCGCTCGTTCCACGGGTAAACTCGTGGCGTATTTGTGTGGTATTCAGCGAGAGGATCGAAAGAGAGGGCCCGACAATTACGAGTACCTGGACGAGCAGCAACGAGCAGCCTGTTGCTCCTCCCGGCGTACTCTGCACCAGTGTATATACCCGGACAGGTTTCGGCGGCGTAATTATTAATATAAGAGAAAGAGAGAGGAGGATGCTCAAGGTGGTCCCTCTCGGTGGAAGGGCACGGGGCAGTTTTTATTTTTTTTTTTTTTTTTTCAATCAAGTTCTCGAGTGTAGAATCGTCAGCGTGCACGCACACGCGGCTGCTTTCGGGTGCGATACGCGACGTATCATAATTACCGGAGGACCAATTAATGGTCGAGTCGACATCCCCGGTAATTTGGACAGAAAGCTATTTGTCAATTACTTATCTAATTCCTGTTGATTTATCCCCTCTTTGTACGTTCTTTGGCGATTCTTTTGTTTTGTTTTTTCTTTTTTTTTTATTTTAAGAATTCTTGTTTGAATCGAATATTTTTGATGAAAAAAATTGACAATGCGAAGAAAGGATATTTGACGTATTTATACGTGCATTTTTGTAATCAATTATCAGATAGCAACAAGATTTGTAGTTAGAAAAATCTGGAAATAATTAGAGAATCGAAAAATACTTATTTAAATTCAATAAATATTCATCTATTTGTCTGGCATCCAAGAAAGAAAAATTAGAAATTCAAATTGACGTCCAATAACTATCAGTGGCAGCCGACACAGAGAGGATAGAGAGGCGAGATAATATCTTTGGAAAGATGTTCCTCGAAGGAGCGCAGATCAGATAGGAATTGGCGAAGGCACGGTGTGGATGAAATTGCAAAACGCGATACGATAGGACGATTCGTGCGTGCAATTTGCGCGAATGGATTAACGTGTAAACTCGCACGAGGGCTCGTGGCCAAGGTAAGACGATTCGCGCGTGCGCACCAATACTTTCCACATAAGGGGGAGCCTACTGGCCCCGTGGCACACGAACCTACAAACCGAACAAGCCACCGCTCCCGATCGTTTTGGGCCTGACCAGAACAAACCTTCGAAAACCTGTAGCTCCCTTTTTCGTCCTTGTTTCGATATGCCAACGCGTGCGTGCGTTCGGGAATAAACAATACCTGCGATCTACCATCCGATGATACGGTAACGAGGCTTCTCAAATCTTCGAATGCATCGCGAACTTGTAACGAATATTAAAAATCGGTTCGATATCGATCTCGTTCCTCTCGTTAGTTCTTTTTTTCCCTGCGTTTTTATAGTTTTCATTCTGTATCAGCCGATCAGTTATTGGATATGGATTTGAATTTTTAATTTTGTGAAAATCAAAAATTTTTGTCGGTAAGAAATTGTTTTTAATTGTGATTATCAGATTAAGAGTTGAAATAAAATTTCGAATAAAGTTAAATAATAATTTTATCTAAAATGTTTAACATTTATTCGTAATTATTATAATTGATCCATTATATAATGTCATTAAATTATTGAAACAATTTTATCTTTCCTCGACTGTTAAAATTTTGTTATATATATATATATATATATATCAATTCAGATCAGTTCGTCGATTCATACGTTGCATTGCAGTAAATAATCTTGTAAAAACTTCTTTACATCGCGCAACGACATTTTGCGAGCTTGACGAGTAACATCTGTTTACAGTTAAAAATGTTCGCAGGCGTGCGCATACGCTCAATTCGGTCAGACTTTTTTGTGCGATTTTTTCGAGTTTCGAGAAGCGCACGAACGTGTGCGCACTTTCCAAGCACATAGGTGCGCGTGCGTCAGTGGTTGACGAGTTGTCGATGCAGCGTGGTAACAGTTACCGAACATGGTGTATACCGGTTTTTCTTCGTTTTCACCGCGTTCCAATGGCTTCAACCCACAAGCCTGATGCACTGGAATCGTAGTACTCTCGGTACCGTTGTAATCGTTGCAAGTAACGAAAACAAGCGACTCGTTTCGTGGTCGCTGCCAAGTACGGTAGCGTTTCCTCCATACTTTTTTGCCATTCTTCCGGAGAATGCTGTAACGCGCGTGCCACTGTCCCTCTTCAATGCCCACTGGTTCTGGGTCGAGTTTTCGCATCGTCTGTCTTTCTTCCTACCAAAACGTTGCCCTGCCGAAACGTTTCTCCGATAGACCTTATTATTCGGGTACGTTTACCCTTCCACTTTTTATCCGGAGTGAAAAATACGTGTAAAGGTGGACAAGTTTTTTTCATCGTAACAACGATAGTTCTTTAAAAAGATTATTTCGTGTCTAGAGTTTTTACTGATTTCACGATCAGGGACGAAAAATAAGATAATACGATCGTTTTCGAAATATTCGATTCGATATTATGATAAAACGTGGAAATTTTGAACAAATGTGCGATGGAAAATTAATTATACAGGATAGGAAATTAACGTGCGATTAGTACGTTGATAAGCGAGGTAAATTGAGCGTGACGCTAGCACATGCGCATGCGCAGTTGCTTGCACGCCACGCGACCGCCACGCTCGGTATCTTAAAATTTTATCTCACTTCCTCCTACTTTCATTCTCACCAATTTCTTCTGTCCCCCTTCCTCTCGCTATCAAGAAATACCGATTAGTATCTCCCCGGTTCATCTCCACCCTCTCTTGGGAACAACGTTTCTTCTCCCCTTCCTTTGTTTCGTTTTACATTTTCTCAGCCCTCCTTCTTCTTCTACTTCTATTTCTCGATCTTCTTCCTCTTCTTCCTCTTTCTCTTATCCTGTTCTCTCGGGCGCCGTCAGATTTACTCGCCTTCTCGAGTTGCTTCTTTCAGCTCTCAAACGCTTGTAGTACTTACTCCAGGCAACGTACTCACGCTGCGTGGCTGCATTTTATTCATGTTCTCCTCTGTTGTTCTCCGCCAGTGATGGCCTACGTATGTACTAGAAAGATTTACGCAATTCCAATCGTATTCACTCATGATGTTAAAAATTTACGTACTTACGCTCGAATATCGATCGATATTATTCGGTAACTCGACTTTTTAAATTTTTCAGATATTTCTTTTTTTTTACAGAACCGTATTACGATGGCGATAAATAAATAAAATCAATGTCTACTTACTGTTGGAAGGCGTACGCAAATTTCACGAAGTGAAACAATAGAAAATAAAGAGGAACACGATAAAAAATTGCATTGAAATCGCATCGAAATGATGAACAGAGCGAGTTTGATACGTTTCGAGGGCGATCGGTGGCCATCGCTAGAGCGACGACGGGAGCGGGACCGGCAGCAACTTCTCGGGTTCCCACCGAACCCGGGTTCTTCGTCTCTGTCTGACCCGCCGCGTGGCCGATCCTTTTCTCCGGCGATGAGCCGGTGTATCGTGAAACGCGCTCCCGAGGCGGCTGCCTTTTATTTTCTCGGCGTGCGTGCACCCTCCCTTCAGCGGCTGAAACACTGTTGCCTCGTGAAAATAAACGAGCTGGAGGTGGAATCGGCACTAACAGAACCTACAGGGGAAAGAAAATAGACCAACGCGTATACGTACGTAT
Organism: Apis cerana; assembly: GCF_029169275.1. Classification (NCBI taxonomy): domain Eukaryota; kingdom Metazoa; phylum Arthropoda; class Insecta; order Hymenoptera; family Apidae; genus Apis; species Apis cerana. Next base: position 11,692,598 of record NC_083861.1, read on the forward strand.
ATGTACGTACGTAACTCATTTCGCGCAACGCCCTCTTCGCGTACTACAAACTAACCTCAAAGAAAAACGATTTGGTAATAATTTAATCATCTTTACACCGACAACCGATCGCTGTTCCTTTAAATTCTTCTGGATTTCGTTCATTTTTTTTTTCTTTTTACCGTTTTTTTTTTTTATTCAAAGAAGATATTCGTTTCTGCTTCCTCAATCAATCACGTAATGTATAGGTTAAATGCGTAAGTATTGAAAATCGAATTCATTAACCTTTTTAAAATTTACAATGGTTGTTCGTAAAACTTTCTTTAAATATAATTCTCTTATTGAGAAACAAGAGACGAAAAAATAAAGGAAAACAAGTCTCTCCATACAATTGATTTCGCCGATACTTTTGAGAAGGAACTTTCGCGAATAGCGGATCCATATTTATCAATCGATTGACAATTTCGATCGATGATCACGGAATTACGGTGTTCTTCTTTATGTAGCGAAATACGTAAGTAAACTTATGACCATACGCGTGTATTAAAAGTGCACTTTCCAAATTGTTTATGGCCGTACACGTGGAGATTAATTTTAATCCTTTCTGCGCAATTCTTGTACTTTTCAGCTCTTTCAAAAAACTATTTTCTTTGAAAAAAATTTGTTCCCTCGTACAGGATAATTTTTACTTGAAATAAAAAGAACAAATAAAAAAAGAAATAATCACACTTATTCGAATATTTGTGCGAGACTATGGTATATTTAAAGGAAACATTTTTTCATATTTTTCATATGTTGAAATTTTACTTAATTTTACGTCTGCGATGCCATGACGCTCATTGTAAATCATTCTGCTTTCTTTTTTCCTCAATTGTACCTCTGTGTCTGCAGTCATTTCTGCGAAAGGACGCGTGTGGTGCATGATTCCTGGAACGGTAACTTTCCAGCCTCTTATTAACTCGACGCCATTAATCCCATTACCTCGATTCAATTAGGCCGATTTTACTACATAGAATTAAAATGAGTATCGTTAAATATATACGTATACTTTATTTGTTTCAGTGAATTTTTCCTCGATCGAAGTCCGGACAAAAACATAACCTAAAATTTTAAGAAGAGTACAACAATCTTTCCATCGCGAAATAATATTTATTCGTGAAACTCTGTTTCTTTAGACACGTTCCCATTCTCTCGTCGCGCGAATTAACTCGTCCCCGAAATGAGACAACATTGTTCCATCACGACGAGAGTCGGAAAACCGCGAGCGTTGATTCTCGAAAACCGCAGAAACCGAGAACACGCAATCGTGCAATTACACATTCCGAAATTGGCGGGCGTGAATACGAAACGAGATGGAAAGTGAACTCGAGCCCGGTTCGAAAACAACTGGCCGAATAATAATCCCGGTTACACGAGTAAACGGCTCCCGAATGAAGCGCGGCCGAGCCAAGATCGTCCCTACGGTTGATTGAATTTTTCAGCGGCGGGCCAAGTATCGATTTTGCGGCATAATTTTTAACGAGCCACGCTCACATTTTTCGAGGACAAGGAGGGCCAAGTTGACGCGATTCCGCGCGAGAACAGTGTCCACTCGTTTTTATCCAGGCAAGCGGCCTGCTCGCTCGATGGTGTATCATTATGGATTCGCGTGCGCTGCCCCCTGGTCATTCTCGTCTCATCTTGAGCAGGTTCCCCCTCTTCTTCTATCCGCCGCAACCGCCACCTTCCTCGTCACTTCCTGCGCAAGCGTGTGCGTGCGCGCACGCGTACACGGCCCGCCGAATCTTCTTTCTTTTTCTCTTTCTTTTTCTTCTTTTTTTTTTTAATGGCCGCTCGCGGAGAATTGACCTAACGTCCACGAGGAGAATCCAGCCCAGGTATCAAACGCCTTCCGATCGCGCGAGCAGCTTTTGCACAGCCATTGAGGAACGGGCCACCGTGTCACACTTTTATTTCTGTTAAGGATACGCGGCTCGGTTTTAAATTCGGCGCCAGCTTCCTCGCTGTAACCGCCTCTTCTGGGCAACATTCCTGCGTATTTATTATACAGTGGCTCGCGTTGGAAATTAACTATAGTTCTTCTTCTCCTTTCCCTACCTCTCTGGTCAGTCGAAAATTATAACGATAGATCGATCTTTTTTTCTTTTTTTAACGTTCGAGATCTTCGAGTCAGATAAATTCTGGATCGTGCACGTAGTCGTCCATCTTCCTTTATGACTGATGAAGTTTCTATCGATTCGAAGTTTAATCTCTTTGTATGATTTTTCAGATCAAGTTTGAGGAGGTGATGGAGATGATTTAATGATTGTTGTTAAAATATTACGTAGATTTTTTTTCCTTATTTATTTTATGAATGAATTGTTTTTATTTTTTTTTTTTTTAATTCGGAAGTTTGCTCTTGTTAGAACATACTAGAATTATTTATTTTTGTTTAGTAAAAGAATCTAAACGTTGGCCGCTAATTAATTGATACATCAACGAAAACAGGCACAAAGAACTTGTTCGAGCACTTTACATCAGCCCGAGTATGGGAATTAATCTTGTGAAACAATAGAAGAACAACGTGGAAGACAAATTTTCCTTTCCATTTGCAGCCAACCCTCAAATAGCGCTATACTCGGAAGCACACGAGCATAGCGAAGATCCTTTCCTGCGATAAATCGAACACACTTTCAGTATGTACGCCGTGGAAAGATGAGTGTAGAGCCGACCAATAGGGTTCCAACAACACCATCTTGATAACAATACCCCGCTGTTAAACAATTTGACAACGAATTCGTCTTCGAAAAGCCAGCCATTACTTCTCAGTCGTTAACTGGTATCCCACTTTTCTTACGAAAATTAAACGAAAAAATTTTCGAGAAATTTTAATAATTGGAATGGAAATTTTTTTAATCTATAATTTATATGAATATATATAAATTTGTCTTTTTTTGTAGTACTTATATTAAAAAAAAAAAATTTGTATAAAAAAATTATCATTACGCGAAGATGATAAAAGTAAAGTTTTTCGCGTGGCCTGCGAGATAGTAGTACCCGCTGCTCAACTGTATATCGGTGCAATCTTCATCCAGGCGCTGTAACTTTCTACAAGTTCGGCAAACGTTGGTCAAACCAGTTTTTACACGAAACAAAATTTATTACGATCCAGTGAAATTACCGCAATATTATATTATTCCTCTTCGTTTATTACTGCACGATGTCGTGATCTATAATTGTATGAATCACAAGCGACGTGTAAGGATCGTGATTGTCTCATAAAATCGCACAATGCAAAGAGAAATCGCGATATTTCATAATTTACCCGTACGAAGTTACCGGGTAACGATATATTCACAAAACAACATTTATCCCGTAGGCAAATGAAAAGTAATTTAATAGAAATACGCTCGTATCGTGTATTAAATTCGATATTATTACTGGTAATCTGTTCGATCGAAATAAAAAAACTAAAAGCTAAACGTGTTACTTGCAAAGTAACTCGATGTTACTTGTCCAACGACAAATTACGCATCACCGCTCGAAGATAACTGCGTAATAACGATCCTAAGCGCCTGGAGGCCAATAGACCGTGTTGACATAGTAGAGTACTTACGTACCGAGGTAGCAGATCTGATTAGGCGTATGAATGCTACGGGAGAAAAGAAAACGCGAAGCGAGCGAAGTAATTCCAACGATTTCTCGGGAAGACCTTAATTCCCCGAGGCATCTGCATATCGTGCAGGTCGCAAGAGCAATTCGAACGATTATTTCGGTGCCACGTGCCTCGGACTTCTTCGTCGTACGCCACGTCCCTCCTCTTCGCTCGTTCGCTCTCGTTATCGGACCAGTGGACAAGGATGGCGCGAGTTGACGCGCGACACGTGGGACAAGGAGGAAAGTACGAGATGCACCTGTCTGTCGCGAAGGCAAGGTGCCACGCCGAAGGCAACACTCGCTCGCGCCAACCGCGATAGCGAGCTAATGAGCCACGGCGAAACCGCTATACGTTTTCTTGCGCGCCGTTCCCTCTGTGTACGTACACTTTAGCCACAGCGATGGATTGGCACACCATCGAGATAAAGACGGAAAAGTAATCCCTCGTTTTTATCTTTTTTAATTAGCAACCGGGTAGGAGCGAACCAGAGAGAATCGTGTCCTCGGTTTCCTCGGGTTTTTATCCCCATAATGGTTAACCAGACCTTAACTGTTTAACCGAGTTAACGTCTCGAAAGATGTTGGTCTTTTAATCCGTTTTGTGGATCGACAATTATCGGTCACAAAACGTGTCGATCTGGATGAATATCGCGGTTCGATGGACGAATTAAATTTACTGGAATTTTTTTATTTCTTTTTTTCTTCTTTTTTTTTTTTTTTTTACGTATATGAAAAATTTTTAATTTCGAAGAATTTCACGGTCTCGACACATCGAGATGAAGATATCCGTTTCTGAGATCTCGCGTGCACGAGCTTCTCGAATATTTTTCAACGAACGATTTTCGCGTGTCTCCTGGTTATTTGTGAATGTGAAAGAAACGTTATTATCGCGATCGGTTGAAAGAAATAGTTGAACATCGACGAAACATTTACACGAAACGATGTTGCTTTAATTATCGTTGTAATAAAAAAAAGCATTAATTGTCAGTCGACAGATAATTCGAAATATATCTTTATCCCTCTCCGGGCGGTCTATCCTTTATACGATTTTAATTGTTAATAAAATGCGATGACCTTAATTCCACATCTTGTCACGTCATCATAAATTAGCAGGTGCAGTCATATCACAAGTCAAACCCCTCAACTTATTAATCTACTCTACAGAAGAATTTAATTTCACAATGTTATTTATCGCTAATCACTTTTAGTTTGTAATATCGGAATACAATAATTGAACTGTGAATCAAGAATTTATAACTCGATAAATAAACAGCAATATTTCATCGAATCAAGATAAAAGAGTTAATCACTTATAATATGATATAACGTACGATTGATGTGTACGTATAGGATGTCATATATTTGATTTAATAGGAAGTGATTCTACGAACAAAGATAAATCGAAGAGAGAGAGAAAAAAAAGATAATGCGATTTATCTTCTCACGAGCTTCGAAGATTCGTAAAATACACAAAGTTGCGAATGAAAATCGTCTTTCTTTCTCGGCAACATCGATCCAATTTTTTTGCAATCGAAAGCGGCGAACTTATTGGCAAAAGTATCCGCGTTATTATATTATATTATGTTATATTATACGGCGCGAAAAGATGGAATTAAGTCATAAGGAATTAAATTTCTGTCGAAGTGGCGACCAGTCATGCACAACACCGGAGCAAGAATTTACCTGTGCCGTAATAACAATCATCGAGCTTAAGTACGAACGTAGCCTGATATTGGGGTAATTCAACAACAAGCTGAATAGCTGCTCAGAGATCCCATCGCACCTCTTTTCACACATTGGTGGATTCGACTGTCATCGGCCATCCACCAATCGATAAGCTTGAAAAACGAAATAAAAGGAAACAAAAAAACCTCCTTCGAGTAAAGTCATCGTGGTTTATTTGAATTCCGCGTGGAGGAAGAAGAACGATTGAACTTTCGATAAGTATGTAAATGCGGCGTACATTTTATCAAAAATTCGAAGGTTTAAATTTATTGAAATTTTTACAAGTTTTACATCGATAACGAAGATTAATCACGGTGATGCACGAGAATCACAATCAGAGATGGGGAAAGAAGTCGGTAATGAGGAGAGAAGGAAGAAGAAGAAGTAGTTGGAGAAGCGGCGGTTTTCACGAGGAGGTCGTACACCTGCTTATTCGCACGCCACTGTATTCGTTCTTTCTTTCTTCCTTCCTTCTTTCCTTCCTTCCTTCCTTCTCTCTCGTCCTACTCCTGTTCATCTTCCTTCTCCGTTCGCCCCGTGCGCGTGCTATTGCGCTCTCGTCCATCCTCGTCTCGAAGGGAAGGGAAAAAGCGACTAGGAGATTAATCTACGATGTCGCATCGTTTAGGAGGATAAACGAGCGAAACGATTCGCCGCGGCGAATAGAAGCAACTCTACCATGTTGACTCCGATTGAACTTGGACTTCTTTCGGTGATGTTTAATTCACCTTAATTGACTCCCCGAAGATTACCCGTTGTCTTGGTTTCGCTTTTTCTCTCTTTTTTTCTTTCTCGCTGTCTTTCTACTTTTACCGAAGAGAAAGATGCATTTTTCGTTTCGAAATTAAATTTTCGAAACGAAACTTGTTGCATAATCAATATGATTGAATATTTCAACGTTCGATCCACGAACGAAAAATATATCGATATACGTGATATAGTTATTGAATATCGTGGGCTATATACCTGTAATCAGGAGGCACATGAGAGCACAGCCTATTATTAAAATAGATATCGTAAATATAATTTTTTCTTTATAATAACGAAATACGAATTTCGATCACGTCACGAGCGGTGCGCGAGAAAAAGAAGCGAGAAGCGAGGAACAAAGTACTTATAAGTGGAGAATATTGCAAAGTGGAGAGAGGCGAGTGATTAAAGAAAGGGGAGGGAGAGGCAGGGCGCGTGCCGTGCTTATTAACTTTTTTCCCTTTCTGACGTATATATATATATATATGTACACGGCCTTTTTACTTGTTTCTCTCCTTTTATCTACAGTTTCGCAACCTCCTTTTTCGAAAGGAGGAGGAGGGAGGGGAGATCGAATAAATTCGATTTCTTGCGAGCTGTCGCATTCGATCATCGCAATTCTCTCGGATTACAAGGACGTCGTTTAACGAAAATTTATATTATCTTTATGAAACGTGCGCTTGTTAGCATCGAATCGATCGAAGAGGAATAAAATTTAAACTCCTCGTTCCATGTTGCGCGAAACAACACTACGAAAACGGTTTTGATAAAGTACATTAATAACACGATTCGTTTATCATTTCTTTTTTTTTTTTTACTTGTAAGTTGCTCGATCGTACACAAGTGTTTCTCTTACGTAAACTTTCTTCCCAACGTTTCGCCAGAGAAATTCCCCTTCTATCCGAGATAAAACAAATTTCACCTCCTCGTGTTTTACGACTGTTACTTTACACGTTCGTATTTTTTACCGTTCTCACCTTTTTCGTCACATTCTCTATCGAACATGTTTCGCGATGTTGCGGTGCTAATATAATCGAGGGGCTCGTAAAAGACGAGTCCCTATTTCGATCGTAGTGGACGATCGAAATTACGATCCCATATCGATGCTTCCCTCCAATGTAATGTAAAATTATGTTCGTTATTCGATCCCTTCACGATGATCAAATACGTATATCTGCATCATTGGTCCATCATTGTTTGTCATTATTCGCTCGATACTTATCTCTCTCTCTCTCTCTCTTCGTTCAGTCGGTTTCTTTCAGCGGGTGCTCCCACTCCGGGTGATGCGTGTGCGTGCGCGCCTGCGGACTTTTTTTCATGTTTTTATGCACTGCTCGTTTTTCCCTTCCGAAATATAATTGGCGGTGCGATGCACCTGTCTTCCCCTCTCGCTCAACCTCCCCCTTCCCCGCTCACACCGCCTTCTGACCACTTCTTGTACAGCAACTTCTCTCTTTCTCCCTTTCTCTCTCGCTCTTTCTCCCGGCTTATCCCATGATATCCGACTTCCACGTATTCCGGCGCGTGCCACACTTACCCGAAATACGAGGTGCACGATCCGTGGAGAGGAGCGAGCCGCGTTAACGGAAAATTAGATCGTCCGCAACATTGTCTCGATTCTATCTTCGATAACGTGTTTAACGTATCTCATTTTGATCTTTTTCTTCTCTCGTTTCAATTTAACTCGTTTTTTTGAAAAAGTAGCAAATTTTTCTTTTACTATATTTTATTATATTTATATATATATATGAGCAGCTGGAAATTCGGATGAAATAAGGAAAATTAGATCTTCGATAATAACATTTTAATTTATTTCATTCGATTCTTTTTTTTTGTCTCGTTTTAATTTAACCGCTTTTTTATTTTCTTTTATTACATTTATTATCTGAGCCGAACGTTGCAAATTCAGATCGAATAAGGAATAAAATTAGATAGTCCGGCTCGATTCTCTTTCTATCTTACGCTCTTCGATAATTTTTAATTCTCTCGTTTTTTTGAAAAAGCGAAAGTAGCAAATTTTTCTTTTACTATATTTTATTATATTTATATATATATATGAGCAGCTGGAAATTCGGATGAAATAAGGAAAATTAGATCTTGCGCCTCTTCGATAATTTTAATTTATCTCATTCTCAGTAAAAACTTTTTTCCCTTTTCTTTTTTTCCTCTCCTTTTTAATTCAACCTCTTTTTTAAAAAAAAAAAGCGAAAGTAGCAAATGCCACGATTTTTCTTTCATTATATCCGACGTGCAGCTGGATGTTGGAAATTGGGCGGCCGGATCAAATAAGGAAAGCAAGATCGATAATCTGTAATCTCGTTTCTCAACGCTCGATCTCGCGTAAGCTTGGTAGCTAAACTTGACAAATCGGGGAATGTCAAGCGACGGTGTAACGGAAGTTGATTCAGCTACGCAAGCATCATCATCCTCCGTGGATTAGATCGAGGGAAAGAGAGGAGAATCGACCTGCCTGCCTCTCTTCCATCCCCCTTAATCTCGAGTTCAAACACGCGCGTTCTCTCAAAGGGAAAATAAATAGCAGGATCGATTATTCCGTATCTTTTTTTATTATCCAAAATTCATACGCGTCGTCCGACCGAAAAAAAATTCAAGTAATTATTCAAAATTAAATTTTAAACTAAATAAAATAATTAATTAATTCCGTTTCACGATGAAGGTTAAATTGAATCGAAGAAAAAAAAATGGGAATAAAATTATAAAATATACCCTTTCTGTAGCGATAAACGAAGATCGAGGATCCTCTCCACTCGAAATCATCAATTTCTTTGCCAAATTTCTATAAAGGACCCTTGGTCTCCTCCTCCTTTTTGGAAAATATCAAAGGAGAGAAATATCGGGGACCCCTCGAGGAGAGGAGACGCAGTTCCTCCTCTTCTTCTTTCCCTTCGGGGGGAAACTGTTCTTTCAACAGACGGGGGATTCGAGACGGTCCTCGTGCCACTAAGAACGAGCCGCTATTTCCACTGCTACCTCTCTCCTTCCCTCTCCTTCGCCCATCCCTCTCCCCCCTTCGCTTCATTTTCTATCCTCGACAACGGCTCGTGCAGGTTTTCTTTCATGCCGTAGTAGAAATGATCGGGTTCCCTTTTTCCTCCCCCCTCCGCCCCTCCTCTCACCGGTTCCACGCCACGAAAGAGTGTTCCTCTTCTTCTTCTTCTTCTACTTCTTCTTCTTCTCCTACGATGGTTTTTCATAGGAAAAAAGAAGCCTATACCGCCTCGTGTCAGATATGGAGATTTATTTCCACGCGATTGGGACGTCTTTCTCTTTCTCCGTTCCGTTCCCCCTCGGGGAGTCGAGGATGGGGGAAGGAGGCGGGGGGACGCGAACTTTTATTGTTCGGATTCGATCGTGTCATGCCGATACGATATTTCTATACGAAAGATCTTTCTTTCTCTCTCTTTCATTCATATCTCGAATTTCGAGCGAGCTTTCCCTTTTCCTCTCCGTTTTACTTCTGTCTAATAATTTAAACAGTCAAGTTTAAGCAAGTTTGGCAGGACCGAATAATAATTTCGTCGATGCGAATTAATCGATTTAATTTTTTACGGGTCTGTTTATTACATTTGACAATACGCAAAAATTTATTACAGGCAGTTCCTGCCGATTAAAGATCGCCGATTAAAATATCACTTGAAGACGGTGTGATAAATAAAGCGGACAGTCATTGTTATTATTTTTCAATACGATACGATCAACGTGCCATTCGGTTTCGAAACCCTTTTCCCCATATCCGAAATGGTGAATTATGTATGCGCACGCACGCACAAATACGGCCGCTTGCATATATAGTTATTTAATATTTCCATTAATTCACTCGCGTGACAGCGCATGCGTGTCCCCCTTTATTTCCAATATGTTTACAATGTTATATATTTTTCCCAATTTACATTTAAACGTAACGTTTCTGCCAAGTATATCTAACTCATAATCGATATTCAATATTCAATATATACGCGTGACACCTTTATCGGAATATATGGTTCCTCGTAAATACGTTCGCATGTAATTTACGGACGATCCGGTAAGCTATATTTCGAGCGACATCACTTTAGTAACGTCGTTCATTCGCTCGTACACTTGCGCCTCGTATATACACACATACACACACGCGCGCGCACCAGAGACACATACAGGCAGACGTGCGTTGTTGCGCCCCGATGAACTAACCATCAAGCTTCTAGCGGGGCTGGAAAATAAAAGAGAGTTCCCTTTCGTTCGAATCGGCGCATAAAATGATAAATTAGATATGCGCGCGCCGCTAATGCATGCGCGCGCAGCGTACGCGGCCAGCGTATCTGGGCGAACCGGGTGGCGGCGACGGCTAATCCCAATTTGCATCCCCGAAACTTCGACTTGATCCAGAAACCTGACTGCTCCCCTGATTTTCGCCCATTCAGGTGGCATATGTCGCCCCTACCCGAAACCGTGATACGGGAACCGTGATCCGACATAACTGCACCGATCTCGTGCGGTGACCCAGTGATCCTCAATCGAGCCTTCCTAAAACGTAATCACGTTCGCTTTTAAATTAATTTCAAACACGTATAACGAAGCCACGTCTCTCGAAATACCTATATGGAATAATACGAACAATATGTATTTACGTAAAAATCGAATTCGAAATATATAATAAACACAGTGAGTAAGGATCGAAATTTTCCGAATTGCCAATAATTGAAGTCTCCATAGCGAAACGAAAAGTTATACGCCACGTATATAAAGGAACAGTCGTATTCAATATGTAATAAAGGAGGCGGTTCTCACTATTAGATCTCGCCTCGTTACCAACCATATGACCTAATAACGATAGATTTGGGACGGATCGGATTTCTCGCCCTGTCGGTCAAGTTATCAATTAAGCAACGCCACGGTTTTTGGTGGGAAGAAAAAATTCACCGTCATTCGAGGTTCCCGAGCGTTACTCGGTTGAAAACCACTGGCCTCGTGCGAACGCGCATGTGCAGGCACTCGCCTAGATAAATGGAGGGCTGCGTGGCTGGCACCCCTGGCGCACGAGCGCGTTTGATAGAAGAGGACAGAATAATAGAGGCTACGAGAGAGTAGAAGCGAGAGAGGCGAACGTGGTGCGAACGTACACGTACGGGGTCGAAGACACAAAAGAATAACGTCGCATGCCACGCATGCTGAATCCACCCCTAAAACTCTCCAAACTCTCCTGCGCTTCTCTCACGTGTGCAAGGTTGCCTTAACATCGCAATGCGCGATTCGACGGGTCCCACGACGTGCAGTGTAGACGTGCAGCGAGGGAAAGAAGGGAGGAGAACCCGTTTTTTCCAAGAGGGTTCACCTTAACCTCATCGATCTCTCCGTTGGAAATTCTGTTGGAAATTTAAATTAAACCTACGCCAAATGTACAATTCTCATCTCATTCACGGAACGAAACCTTTTTTATCGACACCTTGATAAAAATAATATACATATCGAAGAGATGGAAACGAGATCCGGGAAAAGCAGATCCACAAGTGGTTGTCAGTGGAGGAGAGAACCACTGTGCACGTGGCTGATGGGTGCAATAGGGTGGTTGGATGAGTCTCGGATATTTTTGGGGTGGGCAACAGGCAAGAGCACTCTACGTAGAGAGGGTGCCTCGGGCTTTTTTGGATCGGGTCGCTGAGCGTGCGATTGAACGAGAAAAGCACGGAGAGAGAGAGAGAGAGAGAGGGAGGGAAGCGGTGAGAAGGAAAGACCAAAATCGAATGTGGCCAGGTTTAGTGGAAGGAGGGGGAGCTGGAAGGGGGCAGAAACCATCTGCCCGCATATGTTATGCTCCATGGATATTGGACGCAAGCCATAAGAGAGAACCGTTCATTGGAAACCAGGAACCGACCTATCTGTCCGGAGGAAGTCGGAAGTCGTGAACCCCCCCCTCCCCCCATGTGTGTTTTTTTAATTAAGGAACGTGGCTCGAGGAAAAAAAATAATAAAAATTCGACTCCGTCTCCGTGATTTTTTTAACCAGCTACAGTTAGAAAATTTTGCACGCACGAATGTGTTATTAGATTCGTATTAGTTTGATTTTTTGATTTTTAGAATATTATTACTGTGCTACGAATTTGAGTGTCGAAATGTTAGATTCGGAGAGAAGGTCGATTTTATCGATGAGAAGAGGATGGATCATTCGGTGGTAGTTTGGAAAGCGAAAAAATCATTTTTGTAGAGAATTATTAATTAGAATCAGGTTGGATGATGATGAAAACGCTAAATTCTGTTCTTTTTTGAAGCAAGGAGATAACAACGGCATACTGCTGCCAAGAAATTGATTAAAAGATAAGCCGCATCAGACAATAAAATAGGAAATAAAATATTGGAGACTCGAAAACGAATATGTCGGAAAAGATCGACTTTCTTTCCAACTTCGTCTTTCCAATTTTTCTTTAACTAAAAATGAAAGGGATCTTAATTTAAAGGTATGATAAAATAAACAGGTTGATTATTTTAAATTGGTTGAAAATGGTGGTGTAAAAAAAAAATATATGTATATAATTACGAAGAATGGCAAGTGCGAAGTAAGAGAAACTTTGATCACGACAAATAATCGAAGTGATTATTTCATTATTCGATTAATACAGACGATTGGATTTTCGATGAAATATCGATCTGATCGTTGTTCGTTGGTTAATTTCGGTACATCCAGGTGCAAGTTACTCTCTCACCTGCGTTGCGTCCAGGTACCTGCAAGTCACCGGCTACGAAAGTGCGCTTCGCTATCGACTTGCACGGCGAATAAACAACCTTCGAATCAGTGCGAAAATGATTCGATCCCGTTAATGCGTATTGCATAAAACCAAGTATATTTATAGCTGATCGTTTTACTTTTTACCAACGAATGTTTTAACGCTTGTCATTCGCGCCAAATAGATGTAATTTATTCTTTTTGATCGTTACTCACGGTAAGTAGATGTACACCTACTTATATACCACTCTTATTATTCGACCGTTTAATTTTTTCACTTATACTGCTCGCACGTAAGAGCAAAAAGCGTGACGCGTAATAATGCGGTGATTAATGGAAACGGGAAAAAAGGAAAGTAAAACGGGAGCTTTCTCCGCCCTTTGTCGAAAGATTAAATCTTAATTACGAGTAAAAAAAAAATTTATAATCGCTACCTTATGCTAATAGTCGTATAATCATGGGCGTATAAAACAAAGGTTGGATCGCGAGTGTAAAGATAATGCGAGAAAGAAGGAAGGATTTCGTTTGGTTCGATCAACGAAGTCGCGTCGAAAGCTTGGAAATAAGAGAATAGCGAGAACAGTTACGTCACGCTTTTCGACTCATGTTCTTTAATCGTATCGCAACTTACGTTTATCTTGGATCGTATCGATCGATCGTATCTCCTTAACAAGAGCACGCATATCTCTTCCCCAACTTATAACCGCAAAGTTAATCGAAGCGAACGTAATCTCTGCGTATAGTATAGTTACGACATAGCGTTTTCCACGGTTACCTCGTACACAGTTCCCTCTGTTGGAAGGAGCGCGTATCGTCGATCAGATGTTACACGAATGACCACGATCACCACCACCACCACCACCACCACTCTGATCCCGTTCCCTTTAAACTGTGGGAAGGGAAGGGACGATCGTCTTATTGTCGCGAACGAAACGAGATTCCGTTCGTTCGGTGGAGAAACAGCGCGGCGAAGGGCAGCTGGCCTCGCGTCAGACGTTTCGAAGGCACACGAGCGAAGCGTGTCTGAGACGCAAAGTATTCGTCTCTCTTTCTGTTTCCTACCCTCCCCCTCCTTTTCCATCGTACACGCCTGCTCGCGTGTCCTTCTCGAACTCAACGCCGCTCCTTGTCCCTCTCGTTCTCGTTCGAAACGGCACGGAGGAAAGCGTGCGCGAAGGAAGAGGGATGATATGCCACGCTTCGGCCACGCGACTCCAATCGATACGGTGGAGCCTCTCTTTCTAGCGTAGCGTGGTAGGTTGTGAGTAGCACGGTGGACCGTGCGCCACTGTCTGATTCTCGATAACGGTTCACCTTCTCGATGCCAGAGTTAAAAATTTCGAATAAAATTACTTTAAGCGATTACATTTATTATGATCGATAATCATTTATATCCATTAATCATAAAAATATTTTATAGTTATTATACTTATTTCAGTTTTACGAACAGGAATATTGAGCTCATCAGTAAGATTGATTATTCGAATTAACGTAATTAAGATCATGAATTAATTTTCTTTTTTTTTATATATATAATTATACCATTTTTAATTGATCGATGGAAATTGATTAACGTTAGGGCTTCCAGATACAACGTTCCCAGTAAGTAATAACATTAAATTTTCATCATTATCCCCATCATTAATATTATTATTATTATTAAGAAATTTATTTCATCTACTATTCATAGTTATTATTTGCTATTATATTCGATCATCGACGTTTCTAAATTATCTTTATTCTCAAATTCGCGAATAACGTTCGATGTCGCTCTTCTTTTTTTAACTTTCGGATTTCGTAAAATCGTCTCGCGTTTCCACGGATCCGCATTAAATGTGGGACGAATGATTTGCGAGGCGGCCGACGGGCTCCCTTGATTATTATCATTAGTCACGTACCCTTGCAGAATTTTGTCGCACATGCGTCATGGTCGTTCGTGGAAGCCCGACCTCTCCTTCGTGGTGGTATTTTCGCTGGAGGTGTAAAAAAAACTCGCGTTAGATCCGTTGGCGCGGATTAAACCGTATAGCTCCGACTGCACCGAGCAAAAACGGAAATTTCATCTGCTCCTTTTGCGGTCCGACGAATTCTGCACGCGCGCGCGTGTGGAAGAAGAACGCCTCGGATTTTTATCCTCTTCGTTGTTCCTCGAGTTGTTCGAGCCAATTATAAATAAAGCATCGCACGCATAAACGTTAATTTCCCCCCCTCTGATTTTTCTTGAACTTTCCACTCCCTTCATCCGCCCCTGAGCGCGCAATCATCGCCCTGTTTGTGCTGCTGGCTATACCGTTGTACGTAGGTGTACGTATTCTATTCGACTAGAAAAATGTAATCCCATTCCCCTCCAATACCTGAATACCTTTTCACATTGTGCAAAATTATACGATCACCCCCCGGTCCCCTCCCCTATCCGCGGAACTAATCCATTCCATTTGATTCCGTGCTCAGATTTTTCATTGTAAGCGATACACTTTCCATTCTTTCCTCCCCTCCGCTCCGAAACGGGACACACAACTTTTTGTTCTCAAGGGTGGAGGAGAAGCGGTACTGGCCCGACGACACGCCGCTGTTATTATTATTATTTCTCTAGAGTCCAGAGAAAAGTTTGAGAATCGACAACTAATATTTTCCAATTTCGATAAATTTTAATTTTTCGCGAGAATGCAACGGGAACGAAACGGCGTCGAAGTTTGTGCAGAGGATTGGATTTATAAAAAAAAGAGGAGAAGAAGAAGAAGAAGAAGAAAGGAGGGAAAAAAATTTACGGCTTGGAAATCCGCCCCTGCACAGTGCGTGACAGAAGTGCGTAGGCATTGGCCGCGCACACGTGCAAGGGCACGCGTCCTAACAAAGGGCCCGCACCGGCCCACCCCCTTTCTGCCCCACTTTATCCATCCCTTTCTTCCCTCTTGCGCGCACGCTACGTGCCTAGGTACCCCGGCCGACCGCTCGCATCGCCAACCTCGCTTCACACGTTGTTAGCCGGGGCTACTGGTCCGCGTTTTATTATTACCGCTTTTTCATTGTTCAGCCTCCCGCGGCGGGTGCTGCTGCTCCCCACCGATTTTCAGCCAGGACGACAGATTATTGCCTATCCAGGATAATTTTTCCTGGAACTTTTATACAGTAGTTGGAGATTTAATAACGATAATGTCTTGTTTGTGTACTGTCGAGGAAACAGTCTTGCTTCCATTCACCAAATTTTATTAATTGATTGATTGAATCAGAATATCTAAGAGAAAATAATATACCTAATAAGCGAAATACAATATATCTATTATTTGTATACTATATACATTGATTGATCAATTCAGAATAATCAGAATATTTAAGAAGCGAGATACAATATACCTATAATATACGTATTGTTTATATACTATATCTAGTTTATGTACGTATCTAGTTGGACAAGTGGTCGAGTAATAGGCAATAGGTGTATGTAAAGCGCATGCGCGGTACGTCGAACGTTGGAGAGTGAAAAATTTGCGAAGGAGAGGCGGCCGAGGCGGAGAGAGAAAAACGATTGGGACGGGTGTCCAAAAAAGGGTCTCCCGATAAATTATTATCATCCGGATTTACGTAGCCAGAGGATCCGAGGATCGAGGTATCCGATTCGCGTATATCGGAATTCGTATATCACGGAATTTCGGGTTATTATTATTAAAACCGAGCGTGTATACACCGATTGTATATATACGATTATTCGAGACCGTCCCGAGATAACTTTATATACAACTTTATCGCCCCCTTATTCGATGCAACCGAGCTTACAGCTCGGGCGCACGACCGACGGGCGAGCATGTACGCGGCTCTCACGTATAAATATACGTATATAGATATGCGTACCGTGTATACACAATGCCAGTCAAGGATTTTTAAATCCCGCTCGTAATCCACGCGGAGCCTCGCTTTTTCCAAGAGGCGAAAAGGGAAAAGATTCGAGATTTTCTCTCGTGAATTGAAAACCTCCCCCCCTCCCCGTCTCTTTGTATTGTACCTTCGCACAACGTCCCCCATTATCTCGTCTCGCAGAATCTATCTAGATTCCCTCCCTGATTTAGTTTGCGCAGGGCGCAAAACTAGATCTAGATCGAACCTTCGGGAGTGGTTCGACCTCTGGAAGAGCGGTCTGTGAAAGAAGAGAGGGGAAAAAAGAGGAAGAAAAAAAAGACTACCCGGCTATTTTGTATCATGGTTCGCGAGCAAGATTATCTCTATCGGTGTTGCGGAATTTGAAGTTGGAATAATATATATGTATAGTAAAAAAGCGTTTCGAGAAACACTTTTTATTTCTCGTGATATTTAAGAGTTGGAAAATACAATTGGGAATAAGGTTGATGAAAAAAAAGAAAGAGAGAAAGAAAAAATTTCTATTTCGATTCTATCCATGATTCGAAGAAAGAGAGAGAGAGAGAGAGATTTTTCACACAACGGATGAACTGAATTCACATAAATTCTAACGCTAAATCCCTACTCGCAAATTGTTATTATAATAAGATAACCGTAAGGGATTGCACGTTGTCCGTATATTTCACACTATAAATTGGATCGCGCCCTCCATTATACGGGGTTGGGTTGCGCTCTCAGGCTTAGGTATACAGAATATAAACTGGATCTAGGCCAAATCCCTCCGAACCTTTCGTTCCTGCGACACGAAGTAACGAACCCTTGGCTGAATTGTGAGAAAATTTATTCGATGCACTCTCGTTCCACTTTTTTGCCCCAATCGAAATTTACGAGTGAAACCGCCTTTAATAATAAGAAAAAACCGTCCTTCGACGGGACAACCCTCGTGTCTTAATTAATCAATAATCGTACGTAACAATCGTTTCGATCGCGATTGAAAAATAATCGAAAAAAGAAATATCGATCGAAGTTTTACTAATTTTATTAATTATAAAATTGCGAAGAAAATTCCCACGGTTCCACGATAAAAACGAAACCTTCTCCTCGGTTTATGGTCAAAGTTTTAAACTTCGTAGTGGAAATTCTATTTTAAGCTTGGAACATTACCGGCCTTCGCAAGTGCACCGCCCCGAAACACGAAACTTCCGCGGCAAACCGAACGTCGTTCTTCCTGTTCTGCGCTGTGAAACGCATAGCGCCGCGAAAAAGTGAATTAATCGATTCGCCCGTTTGGTAAATTTACGCCGCAAAATTGGTGGAAAAATGCGCGTTTGAATCCGTTTCGAGAAAAAGGAGAAGAAAAAAAAAAGAAACGAAAGGACTTAATCCGAGGATGGAACCGCGAAAGTAGCTCTCTTTATCTCATTCGTCGAACGACGATCGACAGATGCTTTGAAAAATTGTTTTCGTTATACGCGACCGTCGATACACAAAGGGATCGGAGGAAATCGGATCAGTGAAATAATCCTTTCTCGAATCTTTTTGGCGAGGGAAACTTGATATGTAAACTCGGCCGAGTGTAATCGGTTTTGCTACTCGGAAATGTAGATTATAAAATGTGTTTCCGCGGCTTAAATATCTACCCAAAGGATTTACACGATCCACAAATACCAGATTGCGTCGGAGTTTCCGATGCGCGTATTATATATCGATTTTTAAAAGACGAATAATATTAATAGCTCGTAAAATAAGCTCGTATCGCAATCTCAGCCAAGATTAAATTGGTTACATTTGGTACAATATGATAAATGGAATGCTCGTCCATTTTAAAAGTCACCCCCGCAAATTTCCGGAACATTTCGCTCGCGGGTGTCCTGGGATTCATTTTCACAAAGCTCTCGAAATAACAGGGTCTGCAGTAGCGAAGGATCGACCGCTACGAAGAACGTATGGCTGGTTCTCATTGCGCGGCGATAGATCGGTTCCGCGCGCATTCGCGCAGTCGCATAGACGTAAAACACATACGTGCGCAATGTACATACGCAACTGGCACACGCGCTCCCCCCGGGCATATGGCGCGCACGGTCCCCCTTTTCAGTTCCGGGGGAGAAGAAACGAGGGGGCTGCGGCGCGTGCTCAAAATCCCCACCACTTCTCCTCTTCGCACAACACGCGTTTCCCTCGCGTCCTTCTCGCTCCCCCTATCGCGTTCTTTCCGTCTCTCGTAGGTCCTAATTCCCCCCTGGCGTCGCCCCTTAAAACCAGCCCTCCGTCTGGCCGTATAGTGCGGCAAAATGCTGAAACCTAACCCATCTATCGGATGTCCGTGTTCATTCTCAACGCGGACGCCATGCGGTGCGTAGCACGGAGGTTTGATCAGAAACGAGAGCTGCTATACGCCGGGAATAGCTGCGTGAAAAAGTGACCGATGACGGATACCGGGAAGATCACGTCGGTTACGGTGTCGAGGAAACTTCGTTAACCAACAGGAATTCGGATCCAGTTATCGAGTGACTATCCTTTCGATCGAATCGATAGGATCCAACCAACGTTTGAAACGAGAAACGAAAAAAAATGTGACTCGCGAGTGTGTTTCGAGTACGTGAGAGTGAATTCTGTACTTGTTTCTGTACACGATCGGTCTATGGATATTTTCTATGGATTTATTGATTTTTGAGTGAAAGAACGGGGAATTTATAAAATTTCGTCATAATTATCGACCGGGTTAAATTGCTTTCGTTAGATCGATATTGGCTACGGCGCGTGTTCAAAATATCCCTCTCGTTCTTTCTCTATCTTTTTTCCTCTTATACGCTACACCATCTATCTTCGTCGCGAGATATCGAAGGTGGCAACGTTTCGTCCACGTTTCACGCTCATTTCATAGCTAAACGCGATGCGAGCCGCGACGCGATGGTCCAGTTCGAAACGACGCTACTCTGATCGGTAGCGAATGCTGGATGTGAAGAATTTGCCGACTGAATGGAGTTATATTTGTGTAATAGATCCGATTTTCGACTAGTTTCAAAGAATCGTGGCTGCGAGCATCGTCTCGAGAAGAGTTACCGATCGAAACAGATTTTAATGTTGGAATTACGCCAAAGAAGAAAGTTCGTATGGTGCTCCAAAAGTATTGACGACCATCGTCGAAATATTGATCTCAAGATACTCGACCGTTTCAACCGCCGAAACAATTCGTGCCTTAAATTTTCAGCAACGAGTGACCTTACTCTTACGAGCGGAGCAGCGAAAATTGGTTATAAGTGCCTTAATAGTCGAAATAGATAAATCGATTCGTAATAAGTGTTAAAACATAAACGATGGTTATTCGTATCGTTATAAAGATCGTCATTAAGATCGTTTGAATTCTCTATTTGAAATCGTTAAAGTGCTTTCCTTGTAAATAAGCATTTAACTGGTGCTATACAATTCCTTCAGTTATATTGTGATAATACGATTCAAAGATCTCGATTCTAATTGAAACGTCACGCGACGCTCGAACAACGTACAATTTCAAATGTTATCGTTGAACGTAACAAGAGAGAGAAGGGTCGAACGGAAGAGTCGAATGTTGATCCTTTTTCGATATGCTATTTTTTTAAATATTTTCGTAAAATAACAATTTGGATTCCGAGGAATAATTTCCAAGGAGTCGACGACCGTCGTGGAGAAGAATAGACGGTGACCTCATGCTTTACTTAAGTCGTTGTGACCGACAACGAGACAATTGGATCTTGGTTCGGGTCATCAGCTTCGTCATTTGGTAGAAAAAGAACCCGTGGAATATCGAAAGCTTCGACAAAGTCGCTCGTTCCTCGCCACGGATCGTGATGACAAACGTTTCTTATTAAATCGTTTTTTATGATATATATATACATATATATATATAAGCTCTTTTTCGATCAGAAAGATAACACGTTATCTTACACGCCGTTAATAAATCGTTGTTAGAAGAAACGAAAAATTTCGATATTTCTTTTTTTTTTTTCTCATAAAAGAAATATAATTCGTCGTTACTCGATCGTTTAAAATTCAACACGAGTTTAACTTTGTGCCGAAATGATATTTTTCTAAAGAACGAGAAGAAACGAGATAATTAGTTAGAATATATAATATTGTAATAAATCGATATAACAAATGATCGATGATACTCGACGTCCCGTTCCTCGCGAGATATTCTGACCCAGATACAAACATCAAATCGAACAGTCGTCTAACCGTCTGTCTCTGATAATCATCTTTGTCTTTCAAAGGGAGAGCGAGTTTTATTTATAAAGTCTATCAATTAGACTCGTCCTCGAAAGGCATTAGAGTCGATAAGCTACTCGTCCACTTCGCTATTCTCACGACACAAACTCGTTCTGCGCATCGACACAATCGAAACCTGTTATTTTTTAAACGAGAATATCTCCTCGTAGCGTTGAAATTTCACGCTGAACGACTTTTGCGCGTTCCTTTCGAGAAAGAAGGACCGATGAGAACGTTGGATTTTGCCAACGATCGTTTCGTTCACACCGCCGTATTATCGTTGCGTTCAACGTACCACGTTTCCCTGCTCGGCCGTTAAAACTGAACACCGGATCACGATGACTGCCATGGGTGTTACGGTATTCTGTAACAGGGTGCAAATAAACGGGAACGATCAAGAGCAACTGATGTTATTGCGAACACTGCAGGACAACGAGAGCAATATAATCGGGAACCAGTCGCATCTGATCGCGCCGAAGAATAACAACAACAATAACGCGAACACGAATTCGGCGACGGTGCTGCCACCTTACGACCCATCCAGATTGAAAAAACACGGGAAAAACGGACAACCGCCGCCCGTTGCCGTCGCTCGAAGGAACGCGCGCGAACGGAATCGAGTGAAACAGGTGAACAATGGATTCGCCACATTGAGACAACACATTCCGAGCCACATCGCCGCAGGATACGGAGACAGGGGCAAGAAATTGTCGAAAGTAGAAACCTTACGAATGGCCGTGGAGTACATTAGGGGACTTCAAAGGTTGCTCGCCGAGGCTGACGGTGTCGAATACGATTCGAACTCGGTTGCCGCGACGCAGCGCGTCCCATCGCCCACCAGTAGCATCGTTTCGTCCAGTCACAACGGTTCTGGAGAGAGGCTCGCCCTCGAGGATGACGTCCTCGCCGCCGAAGACGAGGACGGTGAACAATTGGACGAGGACGAGGAAGTTGGGAAACGAAAAAACACGTGTTCCAAGTAATTTCTTTCTCTCGATATTCCCACCCATTTCTATCCCCGAGTCGTTTACTTTATACGATCGTAATTTTCCAGATTATCGCCGAATCGGACCACCGCGGTTCCATCGCCCCACGATTACTACGCGTCCTCGATAGGCGACGAGGAGAATCTGGAGCCGAGGACGACACTTTCATCCAACGCGCAAAATTTCTCCCGGCTCTCGCCTAATTCGGTAGCGTCCCCACCGTCCGAATATTACGGGCAAAACGAGGAGAATCTCGAGCCCCAAATTCTGTCGCCGTACAGCGGCGGCGGGGACAGCGAAGAGGGCGCAGCCACCGTTTACGCGGCAAGTCCGGAAACCTTTTCTGGGGCTTTGTATTATAAGCAGGAGATCACCGAATCCGGTGAATTCATGGACGTCGTCAGCTGGTGGGAACAGGAGCAGGGCAGGCTAGTACATCAGCAACACACGCAACGACTCACGCACGTCTAATAAAAAGGTTTGTGCGTTTTTTTTTTATCATTATAAAAACCCTTCCTTCGTTTTTTTCTCGAATTTTACCCTTTCTCGTTCGAAAGATGGTAGACTCTCGAGCACCATTTGGACTCGAACGGAAAATAATATTTTTATTATTTACGATTGATTTTTTTTTGAATATCGATTTTTCGCGAATACGAATTTTTTGAGCTGTTTATATATAATCTTAATATCAAGTGTGGAATAATATAATAATATAAATAGTCAGATAGAGATTTTCAAATTAGATTGTGGATCGGACTGCATTTGGGAATAGTTTGACAATCGTGGCAATAGGAATATTATTTTCAAAGTTTTTGTAAGCATATATAACGTGGTGATGATTAGCTCGAGTGAAATTATTTCTATTCTATTAAAGAAATTGATGAAAGAAAACAGTGATGAAGATAGAGATGAAGTGAAAAAATAAGAATAACAGTCAAGTGAGAGCGTGTTACGTTAACAGGAGTTAAGAAGGATTATAAGATTTGATCTCAACGAAATAAGAAAGATGAAAGACATTTTATTGTGTGATACTTGAGAATGCACCTTATGCCAATTTATAAAATGTCACGCAAAACAACAATACATAAAGTTTAACGATTCAACAAATTTTCTTTTTATACGTAAAAAGATACATAAAATATTAAAATATAAAAGTTTCAATTACGCGTGTGTCTCGAGTCGTTCGTTCGGCCGAGTTAAACACACGAAGGAAGGAAGAAAGGAAGGAAGGAAGGAAGGAAGGAAACGCGGTTACAAAACTTCTTTCTCACGACGTCTCGCGAAGGACAACGATGACGAGTGGCGAAATAGCACGATATCGCGATGGGGAGGGGGAGTTACACGTGTGTGTTCGTGAGGCAGCGAGGCAATAAACGACGATGGAGACTCGCGCGATACAGTTTCACGTTCGTAAAAAGCAACGCTGGGCCGGGCAAGAGGAGCGCTCGGTTGAAGTGTTTTAAGTGGTCGTGAACCGACGGGGCTGTTGATCGGGCACGTGACAATTACATCGGAGGAAGCGTCGCCAAGTGGAAACTCGTGTACTCGGCATTTCCTTTCGAACACGTGCTCCACGAAAATAAACTTACTTCACGCGTTCGCGTGTAACCACTTTGCAAAGCGTGTGCTCTCTCTAATTTCCGTGGGATTAAAACCTGCGCCCGAGTCAACGTGCGCTTGCGCGTTACGAATTATTTTCATCGATTCGGAAGAGAAGCCACTACTGCTACTTACCAGCGGCTTAAAATATTTATCCCGCGATAAGATTACCCTGAAGTGTGCTTGTGATAAGGAAGAAACTGTCAAGCGCACTTTGAAGCAACACGTGTTGGGGAAATTTTAAATTCACATCAGCTCTGTCTCTCTTTCTCTCTCTCGTGCCGCCGTATAAAAGTGCTCACCCACAAACGGAAGTGGTTCACCATTTTCGCCATATGTTAGGTATCCTCCTCGAAATATCTCCCGACCAGACCTTTCCCAATCTTCGTGGTTTCCAATTGCTTGACATTGATCCGTTTCTCTTTGCCTTGATCACGCATATGCTCGCCTCCCTCGGGCTAAACCTACGTGTTTTATTTTCTCAGCTTTCGAGAGATCTTATTTTCGTTACGTAACGTTTCGTTAGAACGTGTATATTACTCAGAATTTTATAATACACTGTAATAAGATAAACAGTGGAAATAAAGAAGGTATTATTAATTATCGTAAAAAAAAAATTTTTTACAATATTTTCGCCCTTGGAACGGAGTAGAGGTCGGCGAAGACGCGATGCAGAAATCGAGAGAAGAGAGAAAAAAAAAAAAAAAAAAAGATCGGTTGGGCGCGCAGTCGTCGAGTTATAAATAGAAATCATGATTTCCTTGGAAACATTCGTAACCCACGTGCCATACAGTAGTAAGTAAGATATTATGTTTGATACACGTGCACGTATCGGCACTCAGGACACAGCCCATAAGGCGACAGAAGTTTTTCGTATTTTTAACATATGGGCGGTAAGGAAACAGTTGCCGCGTATAAGGGAAGAATACAGGAAACGGTTTAAAAAATAAAATCCAAATTCGGGAAGATAGATAGATAGAAAATTTTTCATACGTCGTTTCCTTTATCCCTTTCGAGTTATCCATTATATAATAGACTGAAAATGCTCTCAAATAAATACAAGGTTGGATCGAACTTAGGTTAAAGAGTGGAAACACTCGAGTTTCAAAGCCATATGGGTAATAGCACTTGGATTATTAAGAAAGTTCTCTGGAACGACTACCATATGTCAAATAACACATTCGTGCTTCGTATCTTCGATTTCTTCGATTTTTCCTTTTCACCTCGATCAACTTGCAAAATCACCGTTATCCAACCAAGATATGATCGATCATATTTGAAACGTTGTTCGTACGTTATTAAAGATCTTCTCGAGATTCGCAAGTTTTGGCAAAACAACGACGTGTTAACTTTCACGTTGCACGCAATTTAATTTTCAATTCATTTCGCCTCCTCCCTCTCCTCTCGACCGTAGCTTTTTCGATACGGTTCACCTTTTAAAACGAACCATTAACCGTGTTTGCCTTCTTGCAAAGCCCCTCCTCCCCCCTCTTTTTTTCCTTGCTCGCCCCGTTCAATTACCTTGGCCTTAAAACGAATTCCCCGCGTGCGTCAATCATACAAATTAAAACGATGTTTCGCTTCTGGCGAACCGAGCGATCGTCCTCTCCCCCCTTTTTTCTTTTCTCGTTTTTACGATCCCCGAAGCGACGAGAAATTCCCGAATACCGCACCGCGCGAAGAAAGTGGCGATAAAACGCGCGAGCCTCCCCTAGAGAGAGTAAAAGGTTTCTCGCACGCGAGCTCCGAACGTGAACGAGAGCGAGCGAGTAATTCTCGACAATTATAAAGTGAGGTCATCTACGAAATTTACGAGATGCGTCGCCGCGGCAAATTAATTTAATAAATTCCTTCCTTGGCTCCCGTTGGTCACGTTGATATCGTCGTCCCGTTCCAACGCAAGCCAGTCGACCTTCTTTCGGTCCCTTAGGCCCGATACACAAAGCGCGCAAGTGCGATTTTCACGCCGTAGCGTCGTGCGCTTGCGCGAACGAAACTTTTCCCTGCACTGGATGAAATTTTTAACCGTGCATTAATACTGTTATTCTTCTTCTTTCCGCGAGAAAAATAGCAGGTTCGATAAAAAAGTATCGAGTAGCGTCTTAACCCTT
This sequence comes from Apis cerana, assembly GCF_029169275.1. NCBI lineage: Eukaryota > Metazoa > Arthropoda > Insecta > Hymenoptera > Apidae > Apis > Apis cerana. Next base: position 11,718,199 of record NC_083861.1, read on the forward strand.
GTTAAATCGAGATAATTATTCTTCGAGACGCGTGACATACTACGTGTGATTACGTTTACATGGTGGGTACAAATGTACTTGACGGAAAGTGTAGCGAAATCGCAAAACGTGTTCAATTTTTCACACCGTAAGTAAAAATATATACACGGTTAAGTTTCACCGTTGGACAATGACGCGGTTAATTAATTTTTATGCGCTACGCGTCGCTTCTCGTTTCAATTTTTATTCCTTTCGCGTGTTTACAAAGATAAGCGTGAGCTCGACGAGTTCGGTCTAAAATGACGAAATTTTTTTTCTTTCTTTCTCTCTTTTGCTTTAACTCCGCGCGAAAGATGCTCGTGTTTTTTCCTTCCCCTCCCTCCCCGCCCGCTTTAAAAGAAATTAAACTGCGTCGTAAAACGAAATGGTTGCAAGGTTCATGCAGGTCCGCTGTTCTTCTTCTCCTTCGACTTGGTTCGCGAGGAACAAAAGAATTTAAAGGTCTGTCATGCTGGTAACCCGCATGTTGTGTATCTTATCAATAAACATTACCAGCATGACAATGCGACAGTGCTCGTATCGACGACGGTTTCAAACCGATTATACTGTTTTAAAAGATTAAAAAACCTTTTCCGCCAAAAATAAAATCCCAATATTTTGCGAATTGGCTTTATTCTAATACGTTATTAATAACATAAGCAAATCGAGTTCTTTACTCTCGAAATAGATTTGGATCGTTTAGAAAATATATGTAGAAATGTGAAACGAAGGAAATAGATATTAATCAGGAAATATGAAATATATCGAACATCTTCTCGAATCGTCGATTTCCAGATTTTTGTACGACACGCACACGGATAAAATTTAGTGCCTGATAAAATAAAAGAAAAGTTCCAGACGCTTTATCATCCGAAGACCAGTTTCTCTTGGTTTTAAAATGTTGCTCTTAAAAGCGATTTCCAGTCACGCCCTGATAAACGAATGTCCTTACAGTGCCACGTTTTTTTCGTATTTTTCGTTTTATCTAGAAGCCATTCATTCCAAGGACTACCTCTTTGCGCTCATAATTGAATTTATTTAATTGCAATTTCGTGGGATGTAAGCTCGTGAAACTTTCAAAGAAAAAAAAAACATTTTTAATTAAATTAATTTTTATTCCAAATTTATCCCGATAAGCTTATTACGTTTTGCACAAATTTATACATCATCCTACAATGTACTACATCAGATATTTCTTCGTGTTTAATATACGTGTATAGATATATATATATATATAATTTGTCAACAGAAAATTATCAATATATAAAAATCACTTTTTTTAAAATCTCAAAACCGTAAATTCCAAAAGAAGGAAATCAAATTGAATGGTCGTCGAGTGGTAAACGAAAACTCATCGGATGGAAACTTTTGTGATTTTACGTATACTTACTGCATATATACTTTTCCCACGATCTTTGAGGTTATACCGGGGTGTAAGATCGGTTGGTCCGTTTCCGCGTTTAATTCTTGCTGATCCAGGTAAATAAGGATCTTCCCTGATCGATGGTGGATGAGGTACAATGGCCAGGTGGGTTATACAGAAATTCTCTTCCTTCCCTCGGAAGAATTTCGGGGATAGAATACGCAACGAAATAATGTTTATCCGAAATAAATCACATGGAGGAGAATTTCGAGGGGTTCGAACGGAGGGATAAATATCGTCGTCGAATTTACGTTTCTCCTGTGTTTTTTGTTGCAGATTCGTCGCGGAAACTCGGATACCACGATTCGTTCACGGTGATCTCGCGAAACGAAGAGAGTTGTTTCGGGATGAAATTTCTCAAGTGGCAGTTTGAGGTTAACGGACAACCAGTACTTACCGCGCAAAGTACTTTCACAGAAGATGGCACTGCCTTCGGTTTTTTACACTTGCTCCATGGATACTACAGGATATAATGAATAGGATTGCAAAATATTTTTCAATTGTGCCTTAAAAGCGGCCTTCTTATAGAGAAGCACAAGTATGTCTAAATCTATCTATTTTAAATTTAGTGTGGATGTGAGCATAAAATTAAAAATTATATACACGCGAATTTATCTTCGATTAAATATTATTTGAAGAGAATTCCGCCTTCGACAACGATTCGATTTAAATAAAAATTAAAAATTTTGATCGATTTCAAGCATTAAGTCGCCGTTTAATAAGATTTTAACGTATTTACGAACGAGTAATTTTGTACGTATGTTAAAATATGAACGGTTGACGAATTAATTTTATCCAATGTTATCCGTGTTATTCGTACCGAAGAGTACTTGTTAAAATTTCAAGAAATATAATCAAACGAACCAGAGGCGGTGTTTATAAGTCTAAAAAAGTCAAGATTCTTGTTAAAATTTAAAAAGGACTCGAAATTAAGCAAGCAATAAATTTTTCTCTAAAAAAAAAAAAGTGATACATTTCACGTTCAGGATGTAACAATAGATTATTAGTATTATCGTTAGATTAAAGTCGATAGAAAATAATATTAATAAATCAAAAAAAAAAAAAAAAAATATGTACATAGGAAAGTGCCTTAAGTAAGACTCAAGATGAATCGTGTTAAACTGATGAAACTATTTTTTCTACTTTATACTTTTTAACGACTATTTAAGAAACATTTTTACTATTTATATCGTACAATGTCGTCCATTAAGATGTTAAGGAATCACGTTAAGGCAATACGCTTGAAAAGGAAAGAATAATTTTTGCGTGCCAACAAAGGAAAATATTATTCCCACGATATTATTTAATTAATTAATTAATTAATTATTGTATAAGTCTCGGTATGCATTAAGATGAAAGAAGTGAAAAATTCAAACGAGAATTATTGTACAATTTTCTTATTCTCATGAAGACAAGAAACGAACACTTTTACTTAAATCAAAAACACATACAGATTATATATTAATTCCATCCTCGCGATGATTTGTAAATTTTTGCATCAGCCTGAAGTACTTGATTATTTTTTATTAATTTAATTCTATAACGAGGACATAATAATTAATTACGACGTAATAATTAGTTCTCTTTATTTAATTGTAAAACGCACGATACACGTTCGTCCAGTTGTATAGAAGGGGAGGGGAGGGGGAGGGGAGGGGAAGGTCTCCAATCTTAAATTATTCCGCGACACGATTACAGAAAAATGTTTTGTAAATGCAAAGCCTTGATTTGTAATTACGATTGTAAACTGTCTTTGAAGAAAAAAAGAGTTGAGGAAAATTTAGAATTCCAACTTTTGGAGTTTTAAATATGATGATATAAATATAAATATAAATTGGAGAACCGATTTTTCTTTGAAGGCGAGACTTTTTTTTTTTTTTTGACGTTTCTCAGCGACATTCTTCAACTCGGTCACTCGCTACACTCGTATTATATTAAATTATTACATTTACACACAATAAATTTCCATTTCTCGACCAAACAATTTTTTTCTCAATTTGTATCCGCTGTAACAATTTTTTACGAAATATTTAAAATACATTTTATTATTTATACGACTCGTTTTATTCGCTTTATTCACGACTTCGCTTTGAAAACGTTATTCTCAGAAACGGATCGATCGAGCTCGATAATTCGGAAACTAATTTTATTTACCTCGATGCGTGGCGGCCTGCGCGAGTAATCCGTTGGCCGGCCAGGAAGTGTGCGCAAAACCGGTAGCAATAATAAAAGGGGTGGCCGATTTCACGTCCACAACGTCGATAATTTCGTAATTTTCGTGAAATTGGTCCCGCTCAACCGACCGCTCCTCGTCGAGGGCGAGTTCTCCTTTCTCACTTTCTCCGTCCATCCAATCCTCCTCCTTCTCTCTCTCTCTCTCTTTTTTCGTTATCCTCTAGGGTCGATTTCCGGGCACGTTCCACGTAGGGGGTGAAGCGGTGTTGCTACGTCATTTCCGCAAGGGCTCTCGCTTTCCACACCAACGATCCACCGGTTATCGTTTTTTATTTTTTTTTTTTTTTTGTAACCGTCTTCGTGTATTATTACACGGTATTTCTTATTGAATTCTTATGTGAGTATTGGAAAAATATTTAACAACGGAATTAAAATGTTTCAGGATTTAATAATTTTCTTGAAATTCATCGAGATTATTCGCATGAAAAAATTAGTGTATTTTTAAATTAGAGCACGAAAAATTTTGCAACGGAATAAAAATAGGATTTTAAAAATTTTAAATTTGAAATTAAAAATATTTCAGGATCTCATCTCCCTATGCAGAATTTTTCTTGAAATTCATCGAGATTATTCGCATCGATGTATAAAAAGTTATTTCGAGAAAAAAAAAGGAAAGAAGATTTTAAATTAGTGCACGAAAAATTTTGCAACGGAATAAAAATAAAATTTAAAAAATTTTAAATTTGAAAATATTTGAAGATCTCATCTCCCTATGCAGAATTTTTCTTGAAATTCATCGAGATTATTCATATCGGTGTATAAAAAATTATTTTGAGAAGAAAAAAGGAAAAGAAGATTTTAAATTTGAAATTAAAAATATTTCAGGATCTCATCTCCCTACGCAGAATTTTTCTTGAAATTTATCGAGATTATTTGCATCGATGTATAAAAAATTATTTCGAGAAAAAAAAAGGAAAGAAGATTTTAAATTAGTGCACGAAAAATTTTGCAACGGAATAAAAATAGAATTTTAAAAATTTGAAATTAAAAATATTTCAGGATCTCATCTCCCTATGTAGAATTTTTTTTTAAATTCATCGAGATTATTCGCATCAGTGTACAAAAAATTATTTCGAGAAAAGAAAAAAAGGAAAGAAAATTTTAAATTTAAAATTAAAAATATTGCATGTATTTCAGGATCTCATCTCCTTATGCGGAATTTTTTTTTGAAATTCATCGCATCGAGATGTAAAAGAGATATTTCGAGAAAAGAAAAAGAAAATGGAAAAGAAGATTTTTTTAAATTAGCGACAGAAGTATTTTCAATGAGATTATGCACATCGAGGTAGATATAAAGGATTATTTGGAGAGAGAGAAAAAAAGGAGAAAATATTTACAACAGAATAAAACAGGAAATAGAATTTTAAAAATTTTAATAAAAATATTGCACGTATTTCAGGATCCCCCCATCCTCCTTGCAGAAATTTTCTTGAAATTCATCGAGATTATGCATATCGAGGTAAGTATAAAAAATTATTTCGAGAAGAAAAAAGGAAAGATTTTTAAATCAGCGTACGATTTTTTACCCGAAATCGCAACAACGATAAAATTAATTATTGAAATTGTCAGACGAGTGTAAGATGTTGGATTAATTTTCTGCAATCGATCAATCTTCTGTGAACTTCATTATCGTGATAATTTTTTTTTTTTTAATTTTTACAATCGTACGCGGTTGATAAATAATCTCTTCGTTTAACAACTTTGGTATATTCCTCGGGGAATGTGTAATTAACGCGTTGATCCAAAGTTGAAACATGTTGAAACGATATAAAAACTCGATATACGAATAACGTATTTATAGAAACCACTTTTAAAATATACCAATAATATTAATCATATAAAGTGTAATTAACGCGTTGATCCACTTGCACGAACAAGGCAACAACGTTAAAATAAAAATTCGATATCCGGTAAAGAGAGGGTTTTAAAATTTCCTCGATTCGTTTTATTCACTCCGCAACTGCTATTAAGTATACACGTTGTTACGAAACGCTACTGTACAGGATATTCCACAACGAGATATAAGACAATTTTACAAAAATGTTCACTTCAACGTTGCTAAATAAGCGATCACGTCTTTACGCTCGTCAGCTTTTTTAATACCGGTGAACACCATCCTCGTGCCGGGAACAAAATCTTTGGGTAAACGTAAATATTCGTCCAGCGTGGTCTCGTTCCACACGATGTTTTTGTTCTTCATCGCGTCGGTGTAATTGAATCCGGCCGAGGCTGGAATCAACAATCCGTAACAATACTCGTGTACGTATTCCAATCTATTTATTTCTCGCTCGAAAGCACAAAAAGGTAAACAAAAAGGAAGGAAAGAAAAGGGAACAAAAAGGTATATATGTATATGTTATATACGTACTTCCACACGTTTTGCCAAATATTCCAAAAAGATTCGGACCTACCCTGTGTTTCTCATTTTTACCAACGGTATGACACATCGAGCACATTCTCACGAACAACGTTTTCCCCTTAACCGGATCTCCCATTTTTTTTTATCGTTTCCCCCCCCGAAACGAAAAAAGAAAAAAAAAGAGGTTATATCGATGATATAACGACGTTAATTAATTCGAGGTTAATTAATCGTATCGTTTTATCGAGCGAGATGTCGTGATCGATCGAGATACGACGTGAAGTTTTACACGGAATAAAATATACTTATTTGCTACGACTCGCTGGATAAATAATTTATCGACAATTTTCGAAGTCGAAATCGAGATTGACGATCTACGACTTGAATTGCTTCCTTTCCTTTTTTCGAGATCGTGCGTAGAAAGGACAAGGAAATATATTCTCGAAGGTTGAATATATCCTCATCGAAGATGTGGCGGAGAGGGGGGAAAAAATTCTGACCGAAGGTCGACATTATCCTAGAAATGAAAATAAAGTCGAACGGATAGAAACCGAGCTATGAAACAAAAGAGGAGAGGGATTTTGCCAATTTTATTTTATATCGTTCGATGCACGCACATTTTCAACGAGATAAATCGTACAAATTTACGAAATTGTTTGAATGAAACGTTATTTCATTTATACGCACATTCGATTGTAAAATAATAATTTTCAATGATTAATCTTTCCCTATTTTACAAAGTTCCTTATTTTACATATATATTTTTATAAATAATAAAGTAGTTTCTTTTGTACAAAATATATATAGCAAATGCGTGCATTTGTATACATACATATACATATATACACACACATATATATATATACATATATACAGAGCACAACAATGTCTTTCTCTCTCCTTCTTTCAATCCGTAGAAAAGGGAGCGGAAGTTTGGGCGGCGATTTTATTATCCGCCCGTTCCTTCCTCCTCTTTAATAAATCAACCGAGAAGAATTGTACTGCCCACGGGATAACGAACAGGACGTTCATTAGAATAAGGGCGAGCTGGCAAACGACGAAACTGTTGGTCCAATCCTTCATGAATCCTGAAAGGAAAAATACCATTTTAAAATTCTTCCCCCCCCCCTCCCCCTTCCGACGAATAATAATAAATTTTTGTTTTATTATTACTACCCGTGTACGTTTCTCGTCTCTCCGTGCATTATTGTTGTTGGGTTATTTAAACGGAAATCACCATTGGATTTTTATACTCACCAACGATCGGGCCGCACACTATAGAAACTATTCCGTTAATAGCCCCGGCAATACCGTACGCCGAGGCGAATTTATTTATACAAACGTCCTCTATGATAACTAACGGTTGAGGGACCAACAACCATGATCTGACCATTCCTATAATCGTTATCATCACAAACAAGCCGACCAACGTTTCATTGTACATTAAGTAACCTGAAAAATAAATTTATATATATATATATATATGTTATAGGGTTCAATAAAAAATTTAATTTAGAATAGGAATTTTAGACGAAAATTAATGATTTGTTTCTTCTCTCGCAACGATAAAAATCTTCGATGGATGTAAGTGTGGAGAGAAGAACGATTTATGTGAAATTTTTTTTTTTATGTTTACGTTTACGTTTACAGTACGTGTAATTTACTAACCAATTTTTGCGAACGCCATGCCAATCATAGCGACGAAGAATATATATTTCGCTTTGACTTTTACCAACAAAGTGAAAATTGCGAGCAAAATCTTGGATACTAATTCCGCGGTTGCACAGACGGTAATTGCCAAGGCCGCTTGACTTTTCGTGTAACCACTGTTGGTCATCATCAGTGGCAAAAGGTAAGAAAATATGAAGTCGCTCGACAACACGAAACTGATTCCCATACAAATGTTTATGAAACCGCAATTCTTTAAAAGCGAGACATCCAGAAGTTCTTCCCAGATTTCTCTGCATTGTTGAAAATATATATATATTTTTTTTTATTCCTCATCTTTCTCATCTTCCGTGGAAATTTGAATTTTTTATTTTTTTTTTTAAGCGAATAATCACGACGAGAACATGTTTTTACATATAGGTTTCTTTTCTTTTCTTTTTTTTTTTTTTATATTCTAAGAAATAAGAGAGAGAACGTTGAAAAATAATTTCACGTACTGTAGAGAACCTTTACCGATATCCTTTTTCTCTTCCATCGAAACTTGCACTCCCTTCTCTATTTTCCTCACTTTCGTCCCGTCCGAGTGATGCTGCCTAGTGTCCCCTACACTTCCGATCCCTGTCACCAAATTCATCAAACTTGACGAGGAAAACGCGGATAACCGTTGCGTCAACAATTCACGCATCGATTTAGATTTCATTCGATTGTAAATTCTGTCTTCGATCTCGGATATCGAGGCTACCCTTTTCGCTGGCGTCTGTATTTAACAAAAAAATATAACTGGTATAAATTTAATAATAAATAAAATATATAACGTATATTTCTTCGAGTCAAAGAATAAAATGAAAATTCGCTTTTTCTTTATCCTTTTTAAACGGTGAGCATACGAATTTTCATACACATGTACATGAAAGAAAGAGTGACTCGAGCATAGCGATTTCAAAATTTAATGGTTGGTAAATAAATGTTATTCGAGCATTTTAGTAAATTACTTAAAGCAACTTTACTCGAAACTAGTTACTTTTTCAACTTAATGCCCAGTTCCGTTTGAGAATCACTGCGCATCCCCACTACTTCGGCTGTCCTTCGTGTCGTACGTGTAGAGAGGTTTGCTCGCCGCTAGGAATACCGCTCTGTCGATTTAAACTTTCCATTTTTGATCTTTCTTTTTCTTCGTTCCGAGGCGCATTATATTGTTTAAATTTTTTTCCCCAAAAACCTTGTTATCAATGTGCATTATATTATATTTACCAACTCGATCAGAAATCGAAAAATTAAAAATTCATTTAGAAAAATGCGGAACGATAACATCGAGTAACATGTTTCTTTTCTTTTTTCCTCCGTAAAGCGGCATCTGTTGACCAAAGTTGCTCGATCGATAATTAAGATACATATTTTCCGTTTATCGGCCCTTCCCACTGCTTACATCGCCGCACGAGGTATTTATCGCATACTTGCTACTTTCCCCTCGCGTAAACACGTCTTTTTCGATATATCTTCCAACAGCAATGAATTCGAACGAGACGACGACACGTACGAAACTTACTTTCAACGTTTCAATCAAAAGCGGAACCTGTTTTCCACTCTCGTCCTTGAGGCTCGTTAAGCTGCTGCATCTTGTTTTTACAGGAGCTATTATAAAGTCGCTGTAACGACGATCCGACGCCGGTATTACGCCACGCAATTTCCACTCCTCTTTCGCCCGCCTCTTCTCCGCTCTGACATCTTCCGGTCTCCTCGCGTGCCACTCGACGGGATGCATCATCGTCATCCCGACGATGGAGTTCAAACTCATGGCGCCCGTCATCAACGCGGTCCCTCCACACAAATCATACGTACATCATACTTATCGTCGCCGCGAATAATTTCTTTTTCTTCCCTTTTTTCTTTTTAATCGCGTTTTTCACTTACCTCGAAACCCGTACATTCTCATCATTTTCTCGATGCATATGGGATACGCGATTCCACCGAGGCCGACGATCACTTGGGCCGCGCTCATCACCTGCAACAACGAGGAAGAAGAATTTTGTCTAGAAAAAAAAAAAAAAAGAAATTGAGGATACGAGTTTTGTCCGATAGACAAAACCCCCCTCCTTTACGTACCGGCGCCCTCCTCTTCACGAAGTACGCGTTGAAATTCGTGTTGCAAATGGTGAAAATCAGGCCGAGCCCTAATCCTTGCAGAAAATTTATCAAGGCCATCTCGTACACGTTCCGCACGAACGCGAGGCACACGTTTGGAAACGAGAACAGCATCGCCCCGACCACCCCCACCGGCCTCATGGAATACCTCTTGAGCAGAGTGTTGGTCATCAAACCTAGAGCAAATTAATAAAAATTTTTGCTTTTGCTTTTTTCGTTACGATTGTGAAAACTATTTTTGATCGTCGTAAATATTTTATCGTAGGAGGGAATTGTAAATTATCTTACAGAGGAATAAAGAGGTTGAGTAACAGGTTGAGAATTTGCTTTGATAATTGAAAATCTACAATTAGATTTGTTTCATCTTTAAAATTAAAAAGTCTTATCTAACATTCACTCGGATAAGATTTACATAACTGCCGGTGGGTGGACGCTTATCAGTTATATTTCCAGCGCTGAATATGTACGTTTATGATTATATCTCTCGTTGGAAAATATAACGATAAATAATTCGTAAAAACAAGTAAACCGGAATAAATAATATCCTTTTCCCTCAGAAGATTTATTATATAATAATAATCACACCCTCCAATGAGGGCCTCAAGATAAAAATTAATTTTTCCTTTTTATCAGAAAATTTCAGCTTCTATAATTATCAATGATATCGTAAATATCATTGAGGAAATGACACTGAATGCACATACGCATCCGAAGCTGTAAATTAAACGAAAGCTTTATTTGTCCGCGGAGATATGATTCCGCTTCCTGGCGCCTTCGGAAGACACGTTCGTATATCAAATAAACGTATTAAGATCGTATTATGCGATCAAAATTACGTTATTTTATGACGATTTGTTTTTTAATAAAACCACTGCAAAGGCAGTGGAATGAAAGATATTTATGTTGCTTGTCATAACGGTTTGTTGACAAATAAAAAGGGAAAGAAAAAAGGATCGCATTTATGCGCTTACCGGCGATAGAGAACGTGACCATGAAAACGGAATTGAAAAGCGTCATCGCGGTACCAGCTTGGCCAGTTTCTTCCAGAAAATCGCCGAATATTATTCCGAACGACGAAGTTGGCCCGAACGTCGTGATCTGGAGAAAAAGATAAATCTAGGATCTTTCAAATATTTTCTCGTTTCGAAATAAATCGAAAGGACGTATATAATCTCGTTGGATAAGATTAAACGATCAACTTTCTTCGTTACACATAAAATAATGGTGCAATTTTACTAAAAGAAGAAGAAGGAGAATGAATACTAACAAATATTAGTATCATGGCTATAGCGACTATCCATCCCCAACCACCATCGGGAGCCAAATCTTCCAACGTGATCTCGTCTTCATCCTCCTCTTCTCTCTCCTTTCCCATAGATAACAACGCGCTATTATTTCGAACCTCCTTCTCATCCTCGTTGAAAATTCTCGTCTCTATCGCTGCTTTCCCATTCGTTTTAGTCACCGTCATATTTTTATCCTCGACCCTCTAAAACCAATAAATATTTCTTAATAATACGTGTCATATTATATATATTATACGTATATTAATATGTTTCCGATATTCCTTCGATTCATCTCTCTTTCTCTCTCTCTTTCTCTCTCGCTCGACAAGATTCTTATTCGAACGTTCGAAGCGAAAAAGTAGGATCTTCGAACGAAGGAATTTTTAAAGGAAACAAACGACTGTGTTACCGATTGAGAAAAACGTTCGAGGCGAAAAAGTAGGAGCGAAATTATAAAGAAGTAAACGGACGAGGAGCTTACCGATTGAGAGAAATCTACTCGTTCCGGTATAATATCGACGAAAAGAAAGTTAAAGATGAATGATACAATAATGAACAAATAGACACGAATATGTGGGAGCGTGGCCGGATGGTTTTTAACTGAGGAACAGGGTAGAAACCAATTCGAAGACTTTCTTATCTATGTACACAATGTCAACGTGCTAAGCACCTATCCTTAATGAGAATGAAATATTGCCATCGCAGGAATTAGGAAATCATCCGAGGAGGAGAGAGAGAAAGAGAGAGAAAGAGAGAGAGAGAAATCAGATCATAAATGAAATTTTGCAATGGTAACGTTATCACCAGGAGATAATAACAACGAAATAACAACAATGCGAATAACGACGTATCATCCTCCTAGATATGGTGTTTCGTTTTTAGCACGAATTTTTATTCCTTTCTTTTTTTCGAGAATAATTTATTTAAAAGCGAGATAATTAATTTAAAAAAAAATAAGAAAATGTTTTTATTTTTAAAATGCGCGAATCGTCGCTATGTTGTCGATCGATTTGTTTGTGACACACGGTATTCTCGAAATTATATTCGAGAAAATTTAAATCTCAATTAAGAGTCCGATTGGCTCTGGATTTTGGGCGAATGGGAATATTAAAAAAGCGAAGCATAGAAAAAGAAGCACCGATCAAAGTACATTTGCTGGATGGAAAAAAATAAATTTGCTTTGTAAACCGCAGCGGTTTGTGTACATACACACCGCAAGTAATTCAAACCATTGGCGAAAATATATTCTTAGCAACTCTCTTGTATGTTAATTAATCGCGCGTTTATTTCTATTGAAATTAAATAGGCATCGTTCCTCATATATTTTCTATAAATTAATAATAATTAACGTACCTGTTGTTCAACCTGTTGTTTCGAATCGTGGACTCAACGTGTCGGTTGCAATGGAGAGAAATTAGAGTAGCACTGATAATACCAACAATGTCAATATTGAAGGTGATAATGCAATTTACTTTTGAAATATTTAATTTTATGAACTGTGTTAAGCCAATACCTGTATATAATTTTACTACATACGTATTCCTGAAAATTAGACGCGAAACAATTTCAAAACTAAACGTTTCGTATGTCATTCCTGATTCTCTATTTTCCCTTGAGAATCAAGACCGAGCATTTTGCTTGTCTTTCGCTATGACGCTATTTTATTTATTTCATTTACAAAATTACATCTCTAATCATCTCTAATCTAGCAGTCAAAAGCAATCAATGTCATTGATAATTTTGATGAATCGATTTTTTATTAAAGTTATTTTTAAAAAAAAAATTTCTTCCTTACCTTTCGAAGAAAGAGATTCTAAATATATATTATAGGAAACAGGATCGAAGAGAATCGAAGAACGATCAACAGTAATCCATTCTCATCAGCTCTGTCGATTAATCCATTCGATATTTTGAATTCCTCTCAAAAATGGAAGAAAACGAACGGCGAAACGAGACCTACCACTACGACAACCTCGATCAATTCACAACTTTCGCACATTTTTCGCGAAAATCGTACCACTCTACCACTTGCACAAAGTTTGGCTACGAGATAAATCCCCGCGACACCTGGCATAATATAAATATTCGGTATAGAAGCGTGACGTTTAAGCGACGAAAAATCTAAATTGGACTGGATCTAGTTGCTCTCGTGCCACGCGAGATGGAAGCGAACGATGCGACACCACCGATTGCGTCGAACAAACGAAACCAACGAAGTAACAAGATAGTCTTCATTTCGCATTTCCTTTCCTCCTCGAATAATTCTCCACCACTTTGGAAGCGATAAACAAAGCTGAAAAAGAATGCGCGCGTTGTCGACACAGTGATTCGAATGATGTATATTAAATGGAAAAATTCATTTTCAAATGAATAATTGTTTAATGTGTAAACAAACATACATTAAAATTTTAAATCCTCTTTTTAAACGTTAGGGAAATGATCAATCACATTAGCCAAGAAATATTCTGTAAATTTATTAAGAAGCATTTGAATTTCACATATAACATCTCGAAATATTTATTTTTAATTTAAATCGTTATAAATTATCGATAAGTTTTTTATTTTTTTTTTTTATAAATTAAACTTAAACTTAAGTTAATTACTTTGCATTGAAAATTCACCGAATATAACGATTTGTCAATGATTTTTTATGTGTTCCATATCATTCCACGATAAGGGTGGAACTACTTTTTTAAATTATATTAAAATTGATTTTAACGTTTAACCATCTATACTTATATATACTTATTACTTAGCAGATTCTTTAATCCAGCTATCGATATTTATGGATTAATTTTAAGCAATCTATTATTAATAATAATATAAGTTGGCAATTTTTGTATTTCTTTCAGAGTTTGACCAATACATATGCAATGTGTCTTCTTTTTCATTTTATAATTTTATCACTTTTATCGTTACTTTGTTAAATTGTCACTATTCAGGCCTATATCTGGCCAGTATCTATCAGAAAATTTGATACCCATCTTTTTCTTAACATCCGTTTTTTCGCAATACCATTTCCAATTCTCCAGTTTATCGTACGTCTGTCAAATTCAAACTGCTTTCTAAATTAATCGCCTGCTACAACTTTTTTGCGTCCGCCACGCGTCTACTACTAAGATCACAAAGTCAAATATTCATATATTTATATATCTTTTATATATATCGATCACCGCGCATTTTCTTTTTTCTTCTACACCAATTAAACGCGATGCTAATCTTTTTTTATACATTCAGTCATATTTTTATAATTACGTACACTTTCGAATAAAATTAACAAATTATATTAGAAAGCAGTATCGTTTTTAAATTTTAAAAAAATTTTGTCCAGTTAGCTCGGATCGCTATCGTTTCGATAGTGCGGCACGTTCGCGCGTTTTCTTTCTCAAATGTTCGAGAATGGAACGCTGAAGATCGCACGAGGGATCCTTTTTTTTTACGAACGAGATTATCTTTATCGATTATGATTATCATCGCATTATCTTCGATGAAATCGTGCGGAGGAAGATAGCGACGATAGCGAGTGTATCGACCACGCGGGAGCAGAGTTGGTATCATCGAAAGAACGTTTGCTCGGTGCCTAATCGTAAGATTTTTTTTGTTTGTGCGTAATATTATAAGATTACTCGATCAATTTTCAATGAAACAAGTTTTTAACGTAAGACTGATTAACGTATTCTCGACAAGCTTTTTTAAAAATTCCTTGAATTATTGATCTATCGAGTTAACGTTAATTATTATTATTTTTTTTTTCAACTAATAAACGAATCGAAGCGTTTCTCTTCGAGATTCGAAGTTGACCAAAAAAAAAAAAAAAAAATTCTATGAATCGATTGAAGAACGATTGAAATCTTCCCCCGCGTGCACGTTTTATCTTTCGCGATCGATTTCTTGCGGTTACGTGTCATTGAAGGAATATTGTATCTCTGACAAAATAGTTTAATGATGTCCTTATTCTCGAAAAACTGTATCGTTTATTCTCGATTTATCATCTAAACCAGATGGCATTCTGGTTAAAATCTTTGAATCAAAGAGAAAGAAAAAAATAATTTCGTGATAAAGTAGAAACATTTCGAAAAAAAAGAAAGAAAAAAAAATTATTACCCGTTCGAGAAAGAAAAAAGAAGAGAAACAAAGGCGCTGTTTTTCCGTTTTAAGTGCAAATATGTGAATAGTTAAATGGTATAACTCTTAACTCGGTATCTATAATTGAGTTATAATTGTAACGCTTCGACGACAAAGTTACACAATTTTTCCTTATGCCTTAAATATTTTCCCTCGAATAATTTTTCATTTAATTAGAAAACTGATTATTCACGTATCTATATGCATATAGATATATGCATATGTTCTATCGGGTTAAAAGTAACATAAAGTGATAAATATTGATTTGAAATAAACGAAAGAAATTGAAGAAGCGATAAAATAATAAAATTAATCACTGCACCGGCACGACGACGAGTGTGTCATGTATTTGTATCCTATTAGTTGATTAAATATGGAACCGATTGATCGCACTGTACAATAACTGTAATATAGTGAAAATGAATTTAGACGATTTTCATTACAGATTAAAAATTTATTATCAAAAAAATGATGAAACACACGCGCACAAAAATACTATTCATCGTTATGGAACTCCATCGTTATGGAACACTTGAAAAAAAAAATATTTCTCCTTCCTTCTCCTACGAGAATATCTAGTAGCAGCTTGCTCAACTTCTTTTTTTCCTTCTTTTTCTTCAAACATAACGCGCACAATTCCAATGATAAATATTTCATATTGCAAAGTTTTTTTTTTTTTTTTTTATAAAACATGGCGGGAGAAAAGGACGCGGCGAGTATTTTTCCGTGGAGCGAAGAGGGGCGACCCGATCAACTACTGATGATCGCGGCCCGAACGTGCGTGTGCGCGCGCACCAAGTGACTCGCCAGTGCTCGATCGAGGCGAAGAAGAGTAACGCCGGTGTCGATACACACCGCGGATTACGTTGAGCGAACGGTGAAATGGAAGAGGCGGCGACATAATCGATCGAGATATGGAATAATCAACGCGGTGCCGCTCAACTTTTGCGCGCCACTTTCGTCGAATTCGTCCGACGAGCTCGTACGCGGGAAGAAAAAAATAAAAAAAAAAAATTGGAACACGATGAATCGTGAAAAAGCGAAAAGAAAGGGGATCGATGGCGGCTGGGGGTGGTTAGTGTGTTTCGGAAGCAGCCTTATCTCGGTAAGTTAACTCGGTTTCGTTTTTAATTATTCGTCCTGATATTTCTTTTTTTTATACATAATTTTGAAATTCGAAACGATTCTTCCGGAATTTTCCCGACTCTGGAAAAATGATTATTTATCGCAAGTTTGAGAAGAGTTATGCATATTTAAACGAAGGAAATCTATATTTCATCACAATTTCCGCGCATTGACGTCTTAGCGGAAAACTTGTTTTTCTATCCTTTGTTATCTGCCAATTTTTATATCTCAATTATCGTTGTTATCTATGAGCTTGTTTTTTTTTATTTTTCTAATTTTTATATAACTCGTATCGATACGCATCGAAATACGCTATACGCGTGGTTTTTATAAACTTTTTCAGCTCTCTTTGAGATCCTTGGATCCCTCGTTCGGCCTTCTTTTTCACGATCTCTTTTTAGAGCTCGATATAGATTCAATGAAAGCATCTTTGATAATGAGCATCCTCGACGCTATCGTCAATTTTTCCGGTATGTAAAGAAAATAATAATAATAATAATAATAAATTTAACGAACAATGTATATTGATTCATTTGGAGTTAATATTAATTTATTTTATCACCGATTTAGGCCTTTTGGTAGGACCTTTATTGAAGAAGTATTCTTATCGACAAGTATCTTTCTTTGGATCTCTTTTAAGTTGTAGCGGACTGATATTGACATCGAGGGCAAATAGCATGATTCATATCGTTTGCACTTATAGTATTTTAGGAGGTGGGTAGATGATAAGCCTTTGGAACAAATTTTTCATGAGCAACTGTTCTAACATTTGTACAAACGGATAGAGAGAGAGAGAGAGAAAAAATAAGATACATATAGAATAAAATTAATCGAGTTAACAAATTTTCAAAAATATGTAAAATTGTCGAGATACGAAAAAAAATATAAGACGAATTATTCTTCGTTGCTTAATTTCGACTTTCTCAAAAAAAAAAAAACGAAGATTTAATCGATTTAAACTTTTTGCATATTTTTACATGTAAAAGTATTGTTATCGATAGTTCATTCGTATCTAATCTAAATATTCGATGTTCAGTTGAAATATTTTTCATATTCTCGAGTTATGTAACATTCTTACTCAATATTGTAAAATCAATATTTTCGTTAATTTTCGACACAAGGATTATTCATTGTTAAATAAATAAAATTAATGTACGTATTAGGATTGGGAACTGGATTGGCGATCGCAGCATCTTTCGTAGCATTGAACACATTTTTTGACAAAAAGAGAGGACAAGCCGTAGGATTTTCTATGGCAGGCACAACATTGGCCATGATGGTGGTGCCTCAGGTAAAGTATATGAATAGATAATTTTTACTGATAACGAAAATAAAATTGCCAATTATCGATCGAGCCAGTTTGATAATCTTTCTAAATACTCGGACGAATTAGTTCTCGTTGCGAATATATAAATCTATCTTTTGTTCCAGAATGATTTCAGAATAGGTGAACAGATAAGTTATGCAAAATTATGTTATATCGATGATTTCTTCCTCCTCTTGTAGTTGATACATCTTCTTTTGGATGCTTACGGGTTTCGTGGCGCGATGTTAATCGTTGGAGGATGGGCATTGCACTCTGCTGTAGGCGCTTGTTTATTACGTCCGTTTCGAGTCGAAAGTTCAAAACCCCTTGGGAAGGTAGGTTTTTTATCGTACTTATGTTTCTCATTTCTTTAACTTCGCTTTTTCTTTTTTTTTTCATTTTTCTTTTTAATTATTTCGCGTGATAAGATTTTTTCAAATGGTTGAACAAAATTCCTTCTACAGCCCGTAAATAATTCCTCAGAGAATGACACGTTGTTACGGTTAAATGATGCCGAAACGACGAAAAAGGTCGAGTACGGTACGAATGATTGCGAAAATAATACCACGACGTACGAGGAGATAAAGCAACACGGCAAAGAAAACGAATTGTTACGAAAAATAAAGGAAACTTTCGATTTGGATTTATTCAAGGATGGTGTCTATTTAAACATCATCGTCGGACTGAGTTTATATTATGTAGCCGAGTCCAACTTCAAACTGATGACGCCGTTTTTTTTGTCCAGTATAGGTAAGTGATTCTTAGAAAGAAACGAAATATAAATATTAGTAGGTAGCGAAGGATGTGTCTAGCCTAGCACTCCTAGCTACGGCACGCGGTGGAACGAAACTCGCGAAAAAACGCGACAAACGAGAGACAAAGATCGTACTATAAAACTTGAGAAGAGGAAAAAGGAGAGAAACAACGATCAACAACAAACTTGCCCTTGAAAGAAACTTCGATCGAACGAACTTTGTTAACGTATTTCGTTTGTCGTGTTTTTTCTCGAGTTTCGTCCCACCGTGTGCCTCATGTTTTAGAATTTTTTGGGACCTTTTGAAGGAACTTGATGGTCGATAGGAATGAGCAAAGCCGAGATCGCTTCCTGTTTATCGATAACTGCGTTCACCGACATTCTTGCCCGACTTACACTCCCAACCATATTCGATAGATTAAGATTGAAAAAGAGGATCGTGTTCTGGACGTTTTCCATACTGGTTGGGATTGGGCGATCGAGTACGTTCGCGAGAAATTATCTTTCCCTTTTATTTATTCACTCGTTGATTTCTTCTAATATCCTGTTTTCGTTTCCAGTAATGGTAATGCAATCGAAAGGGACATCTTTGATAGTGATATTCGTGATAATAGGATTTTTACGAGGCGCAACTTTGGTGAATTTAAATCTCACCGTATCCGAATACTGTTCCTTGAGCAAATTGCCGAGTGCCTTTGGGATGTTTATGGTGTTTAAAGGTTTATTCGTCATAATGTTGAGTCCGTTGATCGGTAGGTTTAACATAATAATAAAAATCATGATAAATTATCGTATTTTTTCTTTTCTTTTCCTTTTACAGGATACATCAGAGATGCCAGTAAAAGTTATGCAATTTGTATACACGTGATGACATTAATAATATCTGCCATGTTTGTTACATGGAGTATCGAGTTTATATGCAAGATATTTAGAAAAGGGAAATCCGATTTAAATAAAAAAACGCAAGATGTATCGATGGAATGAATGTTTAAATTTTATCAAAATCGATATACTATCGATATCTAACATTAGTTATGTACATTTTCGCTTCAAGAATATAATTTATTTCAATTCTCTCGAAGTTCGTAATTTTCTTCCAGATATTACGATGTCCATCTTGGATTATATAATGTTATAATATACAATATTTTTAGACAAAGATGCGTACCTGACACTTTATCATACCTTACTATTTATACGAATTTGTAATACAATTTGTATAATTTGTATGATCTTGTTTAAAATCAAATTCTATTTCGTGATACATGTAGAATATTCAATTATTAATCTTCTATTTTATATAAATGAATGCAAATAAAAAAAAAAAAGAAGCGTGAGTTCATAAAACTTAATTTTTTTTTATACCTTCAATTCTTCATATAAAACATACTTTGTTTCAATAAAATCTATGTAATATTTGATACTTTTAAAAAGAAAAATCTTCAAGTTTTTACTAATTCATCGTTAATTTTTAAAATAAAATGAAAAAAATATATTTATTTATTAAATGTATGTAAAATGTTTCCCACGGAAAATCGTACACAATTCTCTTTGGAATTATAAATGCTAATTCAATTAAATAATTCGTATATTCAAATAAATAAGTCGTACTTATTTATTTAATTACAAATAGTCCAGATAATTCTCAAAAAATTGCATGTAATAATTGAAACGAAAAGAAAAAAACTGAAAAAAAAATCATTTTTAAATATCAATAACACTCAATCGCTATTTCAGAGATGAAAAAAAAAAAAAAAGAAAAGAAAAAAAAAGAAAAAAAAAAGGATAAATTTACGAAACGCATACTTCCAATACTACAATTATTCGAAATATTATCTCGCGTGCACAAGTCGATCGCAGATACCGCGATGGCGCGGGTAAATAAAGTCAAAGACCAGCCTCAGCCCGGAGTCGAGTCACGGAGCCGGTTTTTATCGGCTCGCTTCCCTTCATCGAGTCAGTCACAAACAGTGCGCAGCTCGGAGCGTGCGTTGCTCATATTTTTACGACATTTCAAGATATCGACCGAAAAATTCAAGAAAGACACTCGTTTTTCGGTAAAATATAACGCGATAGAAAAATCTAAATTAATTTGTAATTTAATCTTCCTTCTTTTTCCACACATGTTTTCACATGGTTACATAAATAGTGAATCGTAAGTGCGTTTTTTTTTTTTTATTTCTTCGAATTAGTTTCTTGCAAATACTGTTTTATTAAATTTCGTGTGAATAACGAATAGTAAAATGTATTGAAAAATATCGCCTTCCTGAATATTTTAACATATTAAAACATATTATCAGAGACCACATGCATTCAATAAAATATTTTTTATCCGCATTCAATTATTTATTATTATACATATTTCATAATTATCTTAATTACTTTACTTTCATAAAAAAAAATCTTATTTAACACGTATCTATTAATTAACATGTATTTTTATCGTGTAAAGTTTACGGAAGGAAATATTATTCTTTTTTTTTTAGTTATATTATTATAATCATATTTTGAGAAGAAAAATTGATATGATATGTCAAATTGTTTTATCGTTGATAATAAATTACCGAAGAATATATAAACTGAAAGAAGTCATAGAAACCTGAAAAACTAGACAATCATGGAATATTATATCTTCTCGTATGAATATCTGGTAAGTAGATATCTTTCTTTTTCTTTTTTTTTTTTTTTTTTAATATCACTCAACGAAGTGTTTTACTTGTTGACAATGAAATTTCATATCAGTGTTATTATGCACCGCTATAAATAATCGTTCATCTGAAATTTAAAGAAAATATCCAAGTGATCATTCGCATTTAACGTTGGATGTTAACTCAATTGGATGGATTGTGTGGAGGGGTCATCAAACCATTATTAAACAATAGGTTTAAAATGGCATGGCGCAATATCGTATTCTTTGTCCCTTTGTAATTGAAGCACGCGTACCATCTTTAATGTACTTATGTGTATATATGTATATAATTGTATTTAGAAATTTTAAAGTCACTAGAATTCGTACTATTGAAAAATGATTATCTTATTGTAGTGATAATGGTATCACGTGATTAGAATGTTAATCGTTTCTCTATTTTTTTCTCGTTTAATTATAAATAGATTTCTTTCGAACATCGGACTGGTAACTTCTCAAAAACTTTTTGCGTTATTTCATATTATCTTTTACAGCGTCTTGAAAATCGTACAACGTAATCGTACGATTTATGATCAATATTTAATTTCACGATTTATACAAACAAAATTTAAAGTATACGCGATACGATTCTCTATTCGTTCTTTCGAAGAAAATTTTCCCGATTATTCTAAATAAAAAACTAATTAATTACTAATTAATCTTTAATTAATATCTCACGATTAATCTAAATTTTTAATCTAAATTTTATCTAATCAAAAGTCCATCAACTATCGACATATCATTCGGTAAAATACGAAAAGATCAAAGAGGAATAAGTCTGTCTTAGATGATCAACGAGATGATCTTTGTTTTCGTTATATAAATACTTATATAAATAAATAAATAATTCCCTTTTCCGATAAAACAATATTCAATGCTTTTAATAATAAAATATGATTTTACACACACACACACACACGATCGTAACTCTTCATAAATTTATTTAACGCACAACAATATAAAAAGCAACAACGATCGAGCATTTCAACAACGAACAGCATCTCGATTCGATTTGTGCTCGCGGAACTTGTAAACAATTTGCTTGTGCGCACATGTGTGCGTGGGCGTACACGTTGAACACTTATCCAACCTTAGAGCAGCGTATCTTATCATTTGTCCAATCCCGCCTTTGTATTTCGGTCGACACGTTAAAGTTTGCAGTCTGCCACCGGCTTCAAGACGAGGCGAAGGAAACGAAAGCTGAACGGCATCTCCTCCTGCATGATCCTTCCGTACAGGAGAATTGCAACGTGGATGTAGAAAAGGGACACTAATCTCATGATCATGATCGATAAGATGTCACACGGTGAAACTGATAGAGGATGGGCGTGGATAATAGTCATCGGTGTCACTATCATCAATGTGAGTTTTCTCTCTTTTCTTTTCTTTCTTTCTTTCTTTCTTTTTTTTCTTGAAATAAAATAAAACTAACTGTGTACAATAGAATACAACACTCGACGATTTCGTTCGTATTTTCATTCCTGAGATCGACACAAGGATGAATATTTTGTCAAATTTGTAATTTATGTAGACAAATTTATACGTATTTCAAATATTCGAAACAACTTTGTATTTTTACGCTCGTTATAATGTTTTTAAGGATTAATAGAATATTTGAAACTGATCTATTAGATTATTAGAAAAAGAACGATTAATTTCACGATTAATTAAATGATAAAGAAGAACATCGACTATTTGTCAAGTTATTGTGATATTATCAATTTCTTTTATCGAGGAAAAAACTTACACTTATAAATACAATGCAAATCTGACTTATCGTCATGGAATAAATATGTTGCAGCTAGCTATACTTCCGATACAACAAACTTTCGGTCTAATCTTTAGGGAACGTTTCTTTTCACTCGGTATCACGGCCACACAAACGTCGTTAATTGTTCATCTGAATGGTACGATCACGTGCAGCCTGGGTCTGATAAGCGGTCCAATGATGAAGAGATTCACGTTCAGAAAAGTCGCGTTTCTCGGCGGTTTCATTGTCATCGTTGGAATCTGTGCAGCTGCATACGCAATCTCCTTGCCCTCCATTATCATCACTTATTGCATTATCGTGGGTGAGTAGTTGCCGCATGAATCGCCCCTTTGTCTTTTTTCACTTTTCCATTTTTCCATTTTTTTTTTTTTCCCCGTCTTTCATCCATCCAGCAGAAGAGACCGATTCTCGGGAGACGAGAACTAAAAAAGTGGAAAATTAATTTCTAGGTATCGGGCACGGTATCATGTTTCCAGCCACGAATCTCGCTATGAACACGTATTTTCGAAAGAAGAGGAACATCGCCATGGGATTGTCGGTCACTTTAACCGGCCTTGGACCTATCCTGATGCCCTTTTTAATCGCGAAATTATTGGAAAACTACGCGACCACCGGGACTCTTTTGATCCTCTCTGGCATATCCATGCACTCATTGATCGGGGCATCACTTCTCAAACCATTCAAAGAGAAACAAGTGAGTTTAATCACGTTTTT
The DNA here is from genome assembly GCF_029169275.1 of Apis cerana. Lineage (NCBI taxonomy): Eukaryota > Metazoa > Arthropoda > Insecta > Hymenoptera > Apidae > Apis > Apis cerana. Next base: position 11,741,811 of record NC_083861.1, read on the forward strand.
AAATGTATTTTCTTTTTTCTCCGACGCGATATTCTTGTAACGTGAATCGTGAGAAAATACGAGTTAAAACATACCCTTTTGCTTATTTTCACTTTTGTTTCATGATATTTGTCGCATATACTAATCCTCGATGCATTAGCATAGGCGTAGAATCAAGAGAATTCTAACGTATCGATATAGTATAAAAATGTTTTTATTTCTCATAACAATTATACCTGTACGAATAAGCTAGAAATATTATGGATAGTTTCGAAGGTATTTCAGTTTCCAGTCTTGAATGATTATCCTAATATAACTTGATAAATGAAAATGATTTTTACGATTTGGAATATTCAAATAATAGTTCTTCTATTACTATGTAGTGGCAGAATCGTCAACAAAGCGTCTAGAGTGGGGATAGACGCCTCCCCTCTTGTCCCTATACCGTCCCGTAAGACTTTCCAGCAGTGAACAAAATAGTTCGTACGCGTGTCCTTAAGATCGTAGGTTAGGTTAGCGATGATTAACCGTTAGATATTTGATTTGTGATAGATTGCAAGAATAAACAGTAGCAACGACACCGACGCAGCGAAAGAAATTATCGTGAAGTTAAACGTGGAGAATGGTATCGATCCCAATCGTCGATTATTGGAAGAAGAATCGGAACGAAAAGGGAACGTGTCGAGCGAACGACAGGGAAACGCGAACGTGGAAAACGCGAAACAGGAGAAAAAATCAACTTGGGCAACGATTACGGAACACATGGATCTTGCCCTTTTGAAGGATGCCCGTTACGTAGCCGTTATTTTAGGTAATTCGCAAAGAATTCGATAAATTAGAATGTAATTTTTCGACTCGTTCGAGAATCGGACAATCGAATAAATATCGATACGGTTTCGATGGTGCATTGATAAAAAAAATATACGATAAGTATGTAGATAACTCGTCGAGTGAAACAGATAAGAGCACTCAAAGTAAAGTAAAGTGTAACACAATGTATTGTGTACACAATAATTAAACGTTCAGTCGAAGAATGAAAGAAGAAAATTAAGAAGAATGAAAATTAATGAGTCGGCTATAAATAACACGTAAATTTATCTCCAATGGTAATAATCATTTTTTGAACAGGTATGGGAGTATCTTTAGTCGCGGAAACAAATTTTAACACGATGATACCTTTCGTTCTTACCGAACTTTCTGGACTGGAAAGGACCTCGATCGCCACCGTCATGTCTATCCAAGCGATCTCGGACATCACCGGACGTCTCTGCGTCCCACTTTTGGCGCAGAAGGCCGGTTGGACGTCAAGGAATCTTTACGTGGTTTCCTTGATAGGATCCACCATTGGAAGGACCAGTACGTAAAAGCAACGTAAAATATTCGAAAATGAGAAATCGACCCCTTCACGCCAACCGATTTACGATCTGCTGGGTGGGTTGATTTCAACTTTATGGTAATCTGCAAAATTACGAGTGGGATCAATTTTTTTGAATCAATTTTTTTCTTTTATATCGTATTTATCTTACGTACCATTAGAAAGTATGTATATATTTTTCTCAATAGTTCTTCGAAATATTAAGACAAAATAACGATTTCGATGATTTTTATTATTGAATGTTCAATATTCGTTCGATGTTTCAGTATTGTCAACTTGGGGAAATACCTATGTAGTGGTAATAGCTGTCGCATTAATTATTGGGATCGCAAAAGGAACAAAAGCGGTCTTCCAAACGTTAATAATTCCCGATTACGTGTCTCTTGAGAGACTACCAGCTGCATACGGAATGCAAATGGTTTGCAATGGAATTTTATCCATTACTATAGGTCCATTTATAGGTAAAAATATTTTTAATTCTATCGTTTATAAATATTGGACGGATATTAAATGTGATTTTTTTTTTTATTTTTAAGGTTTAGTGCATGATTGGATGATGAGCTACGTCGGTGCTCTACATTTCACATCAATTTTGAGTCTTTCTTGCGTTGTTTTATGGTATATAGGAGGACTTTGGAAATTTCGCAAAGATCCTACGAGAGAAGAAATGACTGAAGCATAGGCAAAAAACATTTATTGATTTAATAAATCTAATCTAATTATGGATGATTATTTTTGTTCGAAAGAAGAGATAAAGAAATTGCATGATATTAATAACAAATTTTTGATTTTGTATATAAATAATTTCTAAAAATAATAATTACGTAGAATAAATTACGAAATTGCAATAATATTATAAGAAATTAAAAGGAAATTTTATTTTCATTAAAAAATTTTATATATATACTTTAGCAATCAAATTCTTCTTGACCGATTGTTTTGTAATGTTAAATACAATTTTTGAATAATAAAAAAAAATTTTAATGTTTAATGATATATATTTGTATAAAATATACATCTGTGTGATATATCGCTATAATGTATACAAATGTAAGATAATTATTCGACTTTTAATTAAATTGCTCGTTGCAAAGAACAACGATCATGTTTAAAAATATTACTACTATATTTTTTACATTCGTTATAATTTCTACAAAACTTTTATTTCACTTTAATGTAAAATATCATCAACATTTAATTCACACACTTAAGCCACAACTTTCATTTAATTCTGACATCTTATTCGTATTTCATTATCATACTGAAAAATATTTTGGAAAAAAATTTATAAAAAGATATTATTATTTACATTTTTATGTTCAAAATATCATAAAAATGAAGAAAAATCACATCGAATTATGTAACGTAATGGCAAACTAGCATGGATTCGATGTGTCATTTTAGAACATCGTACCTCGAGGCGTTCAACATTTTCTAGTTCCCTGGAATTAGATTCGAGCGAGTTCATGCATAACCGGTAATCAGAATTGGCAACGCTTATCAGAAATTGTAGCGTAATCGGAGATCACTAATGGCATAGAATACGCGCGAGCGCTTCGATACGAGCAGCTTTCTTTTCTACTTGTAGGTGAAGATGCAAGAACCAGTATCTGCGTTCACCAGCGACCACGGCAAACTGGTATTTTGCCAACTAGTAATCGGGCGAAACGATGCTCCAATAATCCAATCCTATCCACCTAACGGAATGGTATAATGTTGCTTTACCTTTAAGCTAAAATTATTTAGATAAAGATATATCTTTGAAAAAACTTGGCAAAATTTTGCTTACAGAATATGTGCAAGCAAATAAAAATGATTGTCGCAAAATGTATCGTATATTCAATTTTATTTATTCGTTTAAAATTGCCATGCCATAAAAATCAACCGAACGTGTATAACGCTAAATGCCAAGTATATTGGGAACTGTTTGTCAATTCAATTATCATAATTCATATCTATATTTGTGCGACAACGAAAGCATAACACCTTTAACGCTTTGTTTATGAACGTTTCGTTGCACAAAAAGAAAAAAACAAATAAAAAAATCCAGTGAAAGAGATTCCAAGTGACAGTAGTTTTGAGGTTAGTAGAACACAGTGTTTCGTTAAATAGTTTGTTCTGTTCGTACGTAAACAAAGCGAGCCATTTCGAGATAGCCACGAAATCGATGGAGGGGATCGTGTTCATCCGTACTTTCTTCGAACGAGCATCGATCGCTTACAAAAAAAAAAAAAAGAACGATGCCAAAGAGAAAGGATAGGCAGATATCGAGAGACGCAGCGCAAATGGCGATTTAAAGAGAAGAGGAGAAGCGACAGTAGCGGCAACATAGACCACTGGCGCATCCAGTTGTTTGGAACAATATTGCTATTTTCAGCGATTGGACTTGTTATGTTAGATATAGAAGATGCTAAACGAGAAGAAGTGTGCGGCTAGGAGAGCCCTTGCTACGTCACTGCGGAGCCCCGTGACACACATCGATGGGCCGAAATGTAACGGTACATTTCTCGGTGACCTACTCTTCGCCTCTGGACGTGCTCTCTCTTCCTCCTTTCTTCTCGAGCCTCCTCTCCTCTCCCTTCAACTCTGTCGGTCAACCGAACGAGTCGAATGCGATCGCGTATACACGCAGAGAACACTTGCCGCTGTATAAGTACTTTTACCAGTTTTGCCAACGCACGCGATGCCGGCTGATTACACGCTCAGTAATGAAAGCGTCCTCTTCGCGCGCGGAGGTGCTGTCATGTAGCCTCTGTTCTTTTTTTACGCCAGTGAAAACGCTATTGTGGGCGAAAAGTTCGTGCCATGTTCTCTTTTCCTACATAGAAAACGCTGCACCCATGTTTTCTATCAATGGCCGTGTAACCTATAGTGCCATTTTTTTCTTTCTTCCAATTTTTTCGCGATCGTGATCCGTGTACAGCAACAGTCCTAGCGGATATTTCTTCCTCGTCGAAACGTTGCTGCAGTGTTTCTGGGTGTAAGAAAAGAAGAAACATTTTACGAACTTTTCGTCCTCTGTAACAGATTCCTGTCGATTAACAGTGTGAAATATTCGGACCTAAACGGGTTGCAGGTCCAAACTGTGAATTAAACGTCAATCAAACGCGAGTTATGAATGTGATCGTGCATTTCGTCTTTCAGGTGAGTGATAATCGATTCGTTTTGTTCATGTGGAATCGAGGTGTTACGGTTATAATTTCAATTTAATTTTTGAATCATGATTCGTGTAAATTGACGACGAGACGAAGATTAATCAAAACGGAATGGATTTTGAGCGAAATTTCTCTGTAAATTTGCACAGGTGATCGTATATCAACTTGTAACATGTCAAGGAGGTGGTGGACCAAGCACTTTCGGATACGATGCATCCTCAGCTTGCAGTAAACCGTATTCTCGGGCTGGTCGTGCCCGATTGTCGAATCTTCCTTGTGATTTTCGACGGCAAAACTGGTGCACGATAGCTGGCAGCTCTTATCCTTGGTAAGTTAACAGAATTATCTTTCTAACGAAATATTTATATAATATTTTTTATTATATAAAAGAGTTCGAAGGATGAAGGTTTAAGAAATTTAATAATATTAGATAATGTTTTGATTAAAAAATGAATGATTTTAAAAAAAGTATAATATAAGGTACTATTTTTTTTGTAGATGAACGCGTAGAAATAATATAAAGATCAAATTATTTTTTTAATAAAATAGAATATGCGTTATTGTGTGCATTAAAAAATATAGCATATAAGTTTTTATAAAAAATTACTAGCCATAAAAAACCATTAGTTCAAAGAGATAATTGAATATCTTCTGAATTAGTAATTTTTCAACTAGTATGATTCCGTACTTTTTCATAGAGAATATTGAACTGTCTCAAATGCATTAAAATATATAATCTCATTAAAAAAAAAAGATTTATAATTTTTTTAACTCATTTATAAAAAAATAAATTACAATATCAAATATAATGATTTTTTTAAAACATTAAATTTTTATTCGAAATTTTTTTTAATATTATCAAAAAAAGAAATATTTAAGACGATAAATTCAATATTACTAAAAGGTAAGTATATAAAGGTAAGTATCTTAGAGTTAAGAAATTTGTTGAAAAAACGTTTAAAATCTCAAAAAAATTAAGTATCTTTAAAATTAAGAAAATTGATAAAAAAAATATATAAAAAAATATCAAAAAAAAAAATCGCAATTAAAGGTAAGTAAAAGGTAAGTATATAAAGAGTAAATATGTTTAGAATTAAGAAAGTATTAAAAATCTAATAATTATTAGTATTAAAAAAAAAATGGAATTGGAATTCGTGGAAAAATTTCTCGATCAATCTCCTTTCAACTTATATTTTCCTGTTAAAAAATTTGAAACTCGAGGAAAAGTTCCTGGAATTGGGCGAAAATTCTTGGAAAAATTTTTTGAACAACCTTCTTTCATTTTATACTCTCCTGATACAAAATCAAGATTTGAAACTTGAACAAAAATTTTTCTTTCAATTTAGGATTTTGTAATAGGAGAATATAATAATATAAGAGGTGGCACGCGAAATTTTTCCCGTCTTTTCGAAATTTAAAATTTTTGGATTTTAATGCAATTTTTGGATTGGATTTCAAAATTTTGTATTAGGAGAATATAATTTGAGAGAAAGTGACACGTGAACATTTTTATACTTATTTATTTTTTTACTTATCTTTACATATTTATACTTTATACTTATCTTTATCCTTATCTCTATCTCTTGTTATATTTTTAGAAACTAAACATTTTTTCATCATTTTACTTAATTCTAATTATATAATTCGATGCATTTATCTTATCTTATACTTATTTTTACAATTCATATATATATCATTAAATGCTGGACATTTATATATAATTTGAATTACGATATTACAAAATCAAATGTTAATAATAATTAAAAATAATTAAATTTCATTATAAAATTAAGAATTTATATCTTTATTTATATTTTTATTTTCCTTTATCTATATCTATATTTTTTGTATTAAAATATTTCCTCGAAAGAAAAATGATGAAAATTTATTCATATTCTGTATGCCTATAGTTATGCTTAAAGAACAAATAAAGAAACAAATGAGAGAAGGACAAAAATAGATTAAAAATATTGAAATCCATCTACAAAATATATCATAAATAAAAAACGAAAAAAAAGAATAGAAAATAGTAAAAGGAGTTATAGAGCCAGAATTGACTTTTAGCGCCATCTTTCAAATATCAAAAATATCTTTTCCAAAAATAGGATAAAACAGAGTAAGAATTGAAAACTAATGTCATTTTCTGAATATCAAAGATATGTTTTTAAAAGCAAAATAGAATAGAACATTCGAGTTATCAATCGTATCGCCAATAATCAATTTTCTATTTTATTCTGTTTTTGAGAAAATGTCTTTGGAAATTCAAGAAATGATAACGATCAATATTCATTTTATTTTTGATTCTCTGATATATATATATATTTACATTCTTATATGTTGTAGAAACTATTATTGCATATACTATTTCATTTTATGCAAATTCTACATTAAATATTGAAATACATTTTGATCAAATGATAAGTCAGATTGATTGAAAGGTTTCTGACATCAGCGCCATCTCGCGTTTGGATCGTGGAAGCTCCGATGTGTTACTAGCATAGCAGAATATGCAAGGAGGTATACGAACTCGCATGACGTCACAGACAATATACGAGAAGGATAGAAATCTCTCATACGAGAAATTTATTAATTACTCGTTTTCTACTTAAAATTTCTGAACTTTTAAACTTGTATCTTGAAGCTACATCATAACACAAATTTCTAATATCAATTTTAATATAAAATTCTTTTTTATTAATTATTTATTAACCATTAACGCGTCATAGGAATTAATACATTGAAGACGCCATATTGAAAATTAATTAATAACTTTTCTAATTAAAATTTCTACACTTTTAAGCTTGTTTCATGAATCTAGAAGTTTAACTAAATTTCTCGTATCAATTTTAATATAAAATTCTTCTCCCTTAATTATTTATTAACGATTAATGCAATGTAATTTCTAATACAATGGAGATGAACAATACAATTTGAACAATAATTAATTATTCGTTTTCTAATCAAAATTTCTGCATTTTCAAGCTTGTATTTAAAAATTAGAGGTTCAAGTAAGTTTCTCGTGTCAACTACAATGTGAAATTCTTTTCCATTATTTATTAAATGTATTAGAAATTACGATACATTAATCGTTAATAAATAATTAATAGAAAAGGATTTCACGTTAAAATTAACAAGAGAAACTTGGCTAAAGTTTTAGCTTCATAATACAAGTCTAAAAACATAGAAATTTTAATTAGAAAATGAATAATTAATGAATTTTCGAATCGGCGTCTCGATATATTAGAAATGACAATGCATTAATATTTTAATAAATAATTAATAGAAAAAGATTATATACTAAAATTGATATGAGAAATTTGTCTAAAATTTTAAGTTGAAAATAAAAGCTTAAAAGTGTAGAAATTTTCATTAAAAAACGAATTATCGATTAATTTTCAATATGGCGTCTTCAATGTATTAATTCCTATAACGCGTTAATCGTTAATAAATAATTAATAGAAAAGAGTTTCATATTAAAATTAATACGAGAAACTTGTGTAAAGTTCCAGCTTCAAGATGCAAGCTTAAAAGTTAAGAAATTTTAAATAGAAAACGAGTAATTAATAAATTTCCCACACAACGTGATTAAAGATTCTTTCTGTCCTTCTTGCACAATATTGCTTACCTTGTCTGTGACGTCACACACTTCGTATACCTCCTTGTACATTCTGCTATGCTAGTAACAAGTCGAAGCTTCTGCGATCCAAACGCGAGATGGCGTTGCTCTCGAAAACTTTTCGATCACTCTCTAATTTATCGACAAAATGTATATTGTCAACAATTAGTGTCATATCCTTAATATAAAAGATATAGATTTTTGGTTTTGTATCTTTAAGACAGTAGATTTTGTAAAATACGTATATTTTTATACGTAAACGTGGTGATATATATGAAATAAATAATTATTTATAATTTGTTATTGAAATTTAGTTTAAATTCCAATTGTTATTCATATTGCAATATCGAATGTTATGTTTATTCTATACCTCACTTGTACTGAAAGTTTCAAATGAATTCATCCTCGTTATGAATTTTAAATAGACAGTATGCTTCGATTATTAAAATCATACGTGACAATACTACTAGAATATTGAGAAAGCGATGTAATTTTACTCTCGATAATGAATATACTCGTTCGAAATATGATTGTTGTGACGGAATATTCGAAATGATAGAAAGTATTGTCAATCGAAATTTCGTTTGTGTTAATGTATAATGTTAATATAATGAAATGTATTCGATATATTTATGATATAATTTTATTATATAGGCATGCAGTTCGTCGTTTCGTACAAGAGAATCAAGGATTAATGAGACGCATGTATGGCGATGAAAGACATATTAACGTATTAAGAGCAGAATTTGAGAGAAATGATGTGGAATTAAAATATGATGATTATTATCATCATTTTTCAGATGATCATAGGTAAGTCAAATATCGAAGATTTGATTCCCAATAATACACGTGTGTATTCGAATAATCTTTTCCTTCTTACAATATTATTTCTTTAATCGATAATCATTCAATTATCCAACGACAATTTAGAAAATACCAGTACAGTCACGATTACGAATATTTCGAGGCGGATGATGATTTAAAATTGAACAACGAATTCAGGGACGAGGGACGAGGTTTTACGAGTAGATCGTTCAACGATAACGTTGCAAAACGGTTAAACAAATTTCCAAAATTAAGCGAATACACAAGGCCTCATTTTCGACCGACCGAGAGAACCTCGACTATTTCAACGACCACAACAACAACTACTGCGCAACCGCCAACTGCCACTTCGTCTAGCAAGGAAAATTCATCGACAATGATATCCTCGACGATTGTTTCGACCACTGGTGAATCAACTACGAGAAATACTCCTTCGATGACAAGTTTGGTAAATAGCACGAACGAGGAAAAGAAAAACTCGTCAGACGAGATAACGACATCGCCCACAGTGACGAGTTCTTACACGGTGAAAGAGCAAAATTTCAGTATCAATGAAATTTCCGAGCAAATAGACAGAATAGACGAGGTCGTTGAAGAAACTGGCGAGGTCGTAGAGGTTTCTGAATCCAACATAGAGGAAACGACGACGATGAATTTCCCCGGCACTACTGAATTACCGGATGAGCTCGATGGTAACGAAGATTTATTCGCGACACCGAAAGAGACGACCGTTCGAGAGGAGGAGACGTCCAACTCGAACGAGCAACAAGAGTTCAGGCCACGACCGGAATATCGACCCAATAAGCCGGAAGTTTCGACTATGGAAGGCCAGCTGTATCAGGATGTCGCGGCGAAAGATCAACAGGAACAACCGGTTCTCAAGCTTCGAGGAGTGTAAATGTCGTTTATTTCGTTTGTATCGATCCAGAAAAATTTTTGTAAAATTAAAAATTTGCACGATGAGTATAATTAAGATTAAAAAAGAGGAACGATATAGTTATGATATAGTTATGATGTATTTTTTTTTTTTTGTAAACGATAAAAATATTTCAGGAATGCTTGTCCTGTAAAGGAGGAAGTTGTTGCACCATTTTGGGCGAATAATACACGAGGAGAGGTATTGGCACTTTTGAATCTTTATCCATTCGAGCAATACGTTCATTGGGAAAAATGCACGTAAGTTTATATATTGATATATTGTTTTTATAAATTCTTGGACAATGTTTTAAAAAAATTTTATCTATTCCAAGACACGAGAACAAGCAGATGTACTGTCGAGATGGATGCAGATGCGAGCAACAATATCGACTTCATCGGTTATTAGCTTATGACCCAAACAACGAATGCCGTGGTATTTTCAGCGACTGGTTTAAATTTCCAAGTTGCTGCGTTTGCCGTTGTTACGATTTGCCTCTTGAATTTCGCGTAACATCACGCTCTCCTCGCACTCAAAAGCAACGAATTAAAGTACAATCGCCTCGATACACGTAAAGGAACTAATTTTTTTGGTCGATAGAAATTTCAAAATTCTCCTCTTAATTTCATATGTACTGTCGTGAAAGATGTTTTGTTTTTATAATTCGTTATTTGGATTAATGGATATAATAAAATTGAATCTTAAATTTAATTTGAGAACGGAGAAAAATTATTATATTAATTTGTGAAAATTTTTAAAATTTAATGGAAAAACTGAATGGCTCCAGCCTAGTCAAGAAATTTAGTCTTCGTTATTGTTATTTATAACAAGGAAGAAATTCTGTTTGATAGAATCCATTTGCCATAGCCATTTATAGCACATATATTTTTCGAAATATATTTTGTAAATATAAATAATAAGATGAAAAAAGATAATTCATGAAAAGAAGTATATATACGATATATTTGTTTTTTAGTAAATTGTTATAAATTGGTGCCTCGATTGTTACAAATGTCAATTTATATTATCATTTGTTCGATAGATAGTTAAGTTGTTATATATTTGTATTTTACATGTACAAGTCAAAAGTTGTCTTAACAATCATAATCGACAAACGTGTAAAATCAGAAAATATTATTGTTAATACTATTTAATGAACATTTTTATAAATTTAAAGATTTTAAAGAAATATAATATTTATATTTTGATTCTGTCTTCACTTTTTTTCTTTACAGAATAATCTGATTGTCACGTTTTTCTTTACAGAATAATATTATATTTTCATACTGTAAGACTTGCGTATGTAATGCTTGTTAAATATTTTTTACAAATAATCACAAATGAATAAGGCTCGTGAATGAAACTATATTATAAGCCATATCTTCGTTGCATTTATTCAATATGATTTTATTATTTACATTTGTAACATGTAACGTAAATCTCGGTAATGGAGCATTGCTTATATATTTTGTAACACTAAACCATATTTTATAATTATTCATAATGTTATAACAACCATAAGAGTATAATTATTTATTCATAAGAATGCGAATTTTTACATGTTTTGTATTAAAAGATTAAGATGTGAAAATGATCAAATAATTGCCACTGTTACAATTATTATATCATGGAATTTTTGTTATTATTAAAAGAAAATGAAAATTATAAAAATAAAATCTTGAATTTTGTGTATTACTTCTTATCTAATCTTATCTTATTTGGATGATGAAAATAATGATAAAATAACGAGAAAGTTTTTCGTTAGAATCGACTTTATTTCCTTTCTCTCTTACATAAGACAACTTGTACGTTTTACAAGAAAAGACTTACAAACAATAACGTCGATATTTGGGTATTCGCACGTGTTGCCGTAATAACCTCACACGAATACACCGAATCCATTCCTTACATCGTACATATTAATCAATGTGTCACATATACATATATATATATATATTATATCATAATATTACAAAGATCGTATCATCTGTGTCGCATTTGCAAATACATGTGTGTACATATCATATATACATATGTACATGTACACACATATATTTCAATATATGTATTCTGTTAAGTTGTTTGTATCATATTAAAAGACATATGCTTATAAATAGAAGTATATATGTATTTATAAATTACGAGCTAGAACATTTGGTATCAAAACCATTGCAAAAGAGAGGGAGGGGATCAGATGACACAATACGGTATTTTATATATTGTTAATTGCTTCCAAACAATGTACTTGGTATTGCAATGTAATGAAAAATAGCAAAGAAACCATGTTTTGCTCATTCTTCTAATAATTATAAATAAATTACAAATTATATATATAACAGATTCTCGAAGAGACCGACAGACTTTTTTTTTTATCGATACATGGTAATTTTTCGTATATATTATTTAACTAGCTGTGAATTGAATAAATTTTAAATTGCGATATTAATTACTATTACGTACACGCAAGCACATAAGGGCAACTTTTATTTTTATTGTATAATTAAATTTTTTCAATTTTATCGTAATTTTTCGTACCAAAAGTGCTATAAATTGCTTTAAATTTGTATCATATTTGACGATTGCAATATTTTTTTTCTCGCTGTAACGTTGAAAAGTCAATCGATATCAAGTATATCAAGTGATATATTAACACGTGGCATGTTCAATCCATATCGGTAAAAGATTTCAAAAATAGTAAGGATTTCACTGATCGTGAAAATAGTGTATTATCATTATTGCATACGTATACATTCACATTAAAGTCGAATGAAAAGTCATGAAGGTTTTTCTTTTAAAAATATCTTCGGGGCAGTCGATGCGCGTGGCAGGAATAGACATATAGGAAGACTCATTTTTCTTTTAACAGGAAACAGCGTGAAACTTGGACAGTTGGAACGTGTGTCAGGTTTATACGATATATCGGCATACGTAATTATTGAGCTACACATACAACTTGAATTTTATTTAAAATTCAAGCGAAACTCGCGCACTGTAAATCGAATCCTCCTGTTTTTTTTTTTAAATAATGCAATTGTATAAATAAAATAATGGATCTCTGGAAAATATTCAAATAACTCTTTTCGGAATAAAATTACATTTTTCATAAAATTATGTCACAAATTTTTCGTCCTAATTCAAAATTGAATACAACTCGATAAAATAAAATTAATAAAGTTTCATTCTTTAGCTATTAATATTTACATCACATAAATTAATGCTCAATGATAATCAATAATCTATATCTTGCGATTTGCTCTCATTCCGATATTCGGAATATTTCTAACCGCTAATTTCGTCCCTCGTACCGTCTGAGCGTATACACCAATTCGTATAAAAAATATTTGCATCTTAATACAATCACAAATTTCATGCTGCTTATACGCGTCGATATACATATTGATCACAGATTTTTGAAATATCCTATCTGTTCAATGCTGTTAACAAAAGACTTTTTTTTTTTTTTTTTGCTACAAAAAATGCTACAATCGCCATATCTGTGCTATGCACTTAGTTAGTTATCGAGCACATATAGAAACATTACATTAATAGTTATGCACGCATTCACTGTTAAAGCTTATGTATAGAAAGCATATTGGTGGGAAAAGTCGAAATAAGTAATAAAAAAGAATAATTTTTTTTTTTATACATAAATATACATATACACGTATTAGTATCAATCGACAGTGGAAGTATTGGACATTTTGATTACAATCTTAATGATTAGAATGATGAAAATGCAAAAAAATTATTTTTTTATAATAAATAAATATTTCTGATATATCTTTCTCTGTCTCGTTCGTTAGTGTAATTCTCCATTTACAGAATAAAATTATTAGTAAATAGTATTGTAACGTTTTATAAATACAGAAAAAAAATAAAGAATAAAAATATACATATATATATATATATAAGATTGAACATGCAAAATAAACAAAACAATTCGAACATGCTGGATAAACATTTTAAGAAAACAAGAAAACACGTTTATATTCTGCGAATAAACGATCAAGTTTATTGCTGATATTATATTAGGGTTTAACTATAAATAATAAATAAGTTTAAAAATAAGTTTAATAACTTAATAAGGGGATTCATGAATAATTTTTATGTGTGTTTGTTCGTGGAAGCATTAGTGGGCAAACTGCGAACCAATTGAGATAAAAAAAATGATCATTTAAGATTCGCTTAAAAGTAAAAAAAAAAAAAAACGAAGAAACTTTCTCTTTATACAATCCATAATACATTACGCACAAATATGCTACATACGTATTTACAATACATTTATAAAATGTAATGTTATATTACCATAATATTATTAAATACATACCAATGAATATTATTTAAATAATATTACGTGTATAATATAACATCATTCAACAAAAAAAAAGATCATTTACAATCAAATTTTATCGAGTTTCCTTTTCAACCTAAACATCCGTTACATTTAACAATAATATCTTTACAAAATAATTTTCCCACCACGATGCATTTTATTTCATTTGTTTACTTTTTTTTTATTATTATTTCTCTTCGCAACATGTACGTTTATTCTATTACTCTGTTGTTAAATTATTTATATAACTTTCTCTACGAACAATTCATCTGCGAGATTAATAACGAGAAAGTTGAATAAATATTTTGGCAGTGAATGCGTTTTATAAACGAACGATACAACCGTGTATTTCGATTTTTTCGCTTGTAAATAGAAATCTCAACAACCTATGGAGCATAGTATTTCTTCCTCTACTAATTACTCAATAATTATTAAAAAAAAATTTTCCCCAACTCTATTTCCGACAAAATAGACACATACTTGATTGATGATTGATCGATTTGTAAATCAGTCTAGGTTAACCTGCACTTAGCAACTATGCAATTCCATTTTATAATAATGCACTCTGTGTATGTAAAAAGACAACGATAGAAACGTGATCATTAAAAGAACTAGAAATGCCGCTCTGCCGTAACCTAACTTTTTTTTACAAAATTCCAATTCTAATATTATTACCTATTCTTTTCATCGATCTTTTCAGCGCACGATTTTTTTTTCACAATTATATTTCATTATTTCTTCTTCGAAAAAAAAACTTTTTATATATAAATAATAATTCACAAATATTTAAAAATTTACGCGAGAACTTAAACTCTACGAACGAACGAATTGTTATTTATCGACGACTATCTGGATATTCTGCACTGAAAAATACTTAAATCCGATTTAACTAAACTCGCAGCACTGTTACATTTGCTACAACAGCTTTTTTTTTTTCTTAAAGAAGGATGAATTTCATTATCGATGAGGTAATACTTCGATTCGAAGACGGTTCTACCGACGAGGAAGAGAGACGAAGAAGACATTTGCATGCCCGGTTAATATTGATATTTAGCGAGAAAAATTAAAATTTAGAAGAATAATGTTTTTCTTCGTTACGTTCGAAAATGAAAAATCGGTAAGTAAATTATTGTTTTTTTTTTCCCGCAATAACGTAAAAAACGTGCGATACAAATAGAATATAGAAAAATATATATATAAAGATAGAGCGTGGGAATATAAGGTGAGATATCAAGACGATAGAACTTCGATCGGAACATAGATAGTGATACTGCGAGGAGAAATTCGTTAATAGGAAATAGAATACTATTGAAGACTAGTCGCGATCATCGTTTGAATAAATTGCTATCAGAACTCATCGATCTGTATCCGCGCATTCTTCAAACCCAATCGCCATGCTCTGCTTCTCGTCCATGTAATATATATATCACCATAAACGCTTCAATGATCAGTAATCAATGCTTGTTTTATTATCGTATACCTAATTGTTTGTTATATTATGATCTAGCACGCGCGTCTTAAAATACCTTTATTATACGTATCTCGAGATTAAATTAAACTTATATAAATTTATATCATTGATTTTCAACGAAATCATATTTTCGTTCAAAAAAATTTGTTCCAAATAATATTTCTATGGTAAAAAAAAAATCTATATGTACATATATTTTGTTTATGTTTTATAAATTTGTAAATAGTAGTTGAGAGTATTTAAAAATTTTTCCATTCGAACATTATCTATCTCGAAATTAAATTGAATAAAAAAATTAAGAATATATTTTTCATTTTCTTTTCGTATCTTTGCGCGCACCAATTGTTGTATATAGTGGTTATTAAATGGATCAGAATCACGTGCTTATGAAAAATAGTAAAAGTGCGTAGTTAAATATATATGTATGTGTATATATATATATGTATATATATGTATGTGTATATATATATATGTATATATATATATATAACATTTATGTATACTATATATATATATATAAGTATTGCCCAAAATATGAGTTTCGTACTACGTACGTATATGTATAATAGTAATAATGTAGAAGGATTGTGAAATTGATATGTCATCATCGAAGCAGTTACACATGTATCACAGTGCTGTGATTTAAAATAATTGTTAATACAAAATTAATCTTTTCTCCCTCCTCCTTCGATACTGCTCACTTTTTTTCTATCTCTCTCGTATTATTTTTGGCATTTATACTTCGCCCTCGACCTATCTTAATTTTTCACTCATTCAAAAATTATGTTTAATTTATGTATATCAACAATATTTCTCTCTCTCTCTTTTTTTTTTTTACATTAGAATATTTGGAAAAAAAGTTTCTTTTGAAAGAGAACATAAAAGGTGCATTTTTTTTGCAACTCTCCACAAATGAATCTTACTCGTTATACAATAATAAGATTCTTATTCAAAATTAAAATTTTTATCATTTCTATCAATTCTATCTAAAGAATCTGGATCGATATATTTACAATCTTTTTTTTTTAATTAAAAAAAGTTTTACGAAATAATAATTCTATTTATAATTACATTATATTTAATTACATTTCGATGAAGAAGTACAATATTTAAGAACATAAAGAATTTAAATATTTTTTTTTTAATATTCATTGTAATTTTATTTTCAATATAAATTGAATAACAAAATAAATCTCATTTTAATAATGCACTTTGTGTTTATCTTATTTCTTAATCACATTTCTTGTATATATATATATATATATATTATATATCTATTAAAAAGAAAAGAAAAGAAAAATATATACAAATATATATATAATTATATATATAAATTAATTTTTTGTTATTTTTTTTTATAATTAATTATTTTACAAATTTTTATTATTAAACAAATATCAAAAAAGAAAGTTATTACCAGTTCTACTGAAAATAATTTCCATATTTTACAATAATTTCAAAAAACAATTTTATATAAAAATATAAATTCGTTACAGAAAATATACTGTATTTCACGCATAATATCATCGTATAAAATATAGTTAAGATTGCCGATTTTAAATAATAATTTATATATTTCATTTCACAAGTTAGTATAACGTTTAAGATTCATATGTGTGTACAAAAATATATACAATACATGTATAAATGTACGTAACACGTACATTATTATAATATCTTTCCTATTAATTATAAAAGAATAAAAATTAAATATTTTTTCCTGAAATATTAATAAATTCCTAATTTTAATGTTTAGATTGTCCGCCATCGCTTTTTTAAAGAGTATTTACCCTGGATGTGAAACAATAATTCCTTGTTGCTACAAACTGCCAAACATATTTGGCATTTTTCTTGTAATTTATATATTTTTTTTTCTTTTCCAGCTTTTTGTATTACGAAATTCATAATCGATTTGATATTGATTTCGCAATATATCAAAAAGTATATATGTATATCTATATTTCTGCATTAAACATATTGATAATAATGATACGAATAAATTTAATTATCCTTATGAATTAGCATAGTATCCTTTAAATTTTTGGTCTCAGTTTGATAACTTACGCCTAAATATTGTCTTGTTAAAAAACTAAATTTCTGTTTTACAAAAAGCAATGTTTAACTTTAATTTTTTTTTTTTTGTCTTTCTTATTTAATCCTCTCTGTACGTACAAAACTGGACAATCATTTCATGTCTGTGACACTTATAAAAAATTTTTGTAAATTACCTTAATTTCTTGATTCTCATGACAAAATGTTTTCTTGATTTGTATAATATTCATCGATATCATTAGAAAATGCAAGCCTATTTTAAAATCAAAAAGGCTTCATTTCTAATACAAGAGAAAATTATGTAATTTAAGTATCGAAGCATTGTTATGATAAATTTTTATAATTAAATTTAATATTTATTTCTTGGTACATTAAATGTACCTTGTACATATCTACACCTCAGATACTGTAAATAATGTAAAAAAATTCATTATATTTATCAAAATGTTAAAAAAACTAAGAATGAAACAATTTAAATATAATTTTTAAAATTGTAATAAGAAAAACTATACTTTTTTTTTTATAAAAATGTCTTATAAATATGTATTAGATTCTGAATGTAGATACGTAATAATACGTGCTTGCACTTTTATATATCTTTCAAAATATGACTGCACCTTATAAAGCGCCTTAAAGTCGATTAAAAAACATTATAGTATAAATTCGTAAAATAATTCAAACTATAGAAGTAAAAAAGCAATAACGCATTATATATTTTGTTACGAGCGTTTTATATTGAGTTAGTCTGTGTCACGAATATCTATTGCTTATTATCATTTTAGATATTTACAAATTAAAAAAATGGCGGAAAGAAGCCATTGTTTTTCAATTCCATATTCATTTTCTTTACATTTTTTAATTCCTCGATCTTAAATCTTAAAATATTAACCCCTCAAACCAATTGTCGCGCAATTTCAACAAATGGATTATAAACAATTATTTATATATATATATAATATTATATATATATATAAAACAATATGACTAAAATATCACTTAAATTTAAAGGATTTGTCTAAACTAAAAATTAAGAAGCATATAATCCATAAGTTTTATAAGTAAATTATATACAAATAAGTAACTTTTTTTTAATTTATAATATTACATTTTCTGTACAATAATACTAATTACGCGAAATTATTCTGTACAATAGTAATGATTTGAGGAGTTAATAATATTAGACAAGTACGATTGGCTGAAATTTATTCGCTAACGAATCTTACGAATTCATCCACCAAATGTTTTACGGGCCACGGTACGATGAATATTTTTACTTGCTACATCGTTTCATTTATGGTCTCATGCCAATTGTAATAAAAAGTTTTCATATTAGTGAATATCTAACTGAGAAATTACGATCGATCGAGGTTCGAAGCAGACGTGAAAAATATTTCACTTTGTTGAAATATGAATAGTTTTTTGAATATATTTAACGATTTAAGGAAAATCTTATAAAGTTACATCACATACTATATTTTTTCGCGATGTTTTATAGGAAACATTAGTATTATTTAATTAGTGTCAAATATTTGTTAAAATCGTTAGATATTTGATGAAATAATTATATAAAAAAACTGATTCAAATAAACTTTATAATTTATATTAAACTTCAATGTAGTAAAGATAGAAAAAAAGAAAGAAACAAAAATATGTTAATCTTTGCATAATTGAATTACGATAACAAAATAGATAAAAATTATCGAAACAATCGTAGTAATGAAACCATAAAACGAAGAATCGAAATTCTTGTATATCATCGAGACAAATAAGAGACCATAAAAAACAAACTTGTAACAATTTTGTACAATCGTACGGCGTAAGGGCCCCCTGGTGGAATTTAGATTGATTTCCACTGCGGTTTGTGGGGACCCCCCCTTAAATGTCAGGGAGGCCCTCTGGGAACCCAAAGCGCTTTGCTTTGCTCTTCATCTACCGCAGCTTTTACTTGCGTACATATATACGCAACATTTACACCAGCTGGAATTACAGCTGAAATATAGAAAAAGATATAATGAATAATAACGAAGCGAATCTATAAGAAAATAAAATACATGGAAATTTTATTTGATAAATATTCTTACCAGAAATATGATGCCTATACTCAGCTTCCAATTTCAATGCTTGTTCATACATCTCCTTGGCAACTTTGGCACTAACTTTATCGCTTGGATATCTGGAATCTTTCACTTCCTTTATTTGTTTGGTACTTTTAAATTTAATCAACAAAACTATAGGATAGATTTGATGTCGATGAAGTCGCTCAATCGATGCAATTGAAACATCCAAAATGCAATGAGTATTCTATAAATAGATATGTTTTTAATAAAGTTTTAATAATAATAGTTTTAATAAAATATAATAAAGGAATATAAATAAATCCAAAGAATTATATAAATTTTAGATGATCTACTTTTAGATATTTTACCTAGTGTTTATACTCTTACTATAAATAACGTTATCAATACTTTATAGGCATTCGATAAAAAAAATACCTTCTCACAGATGTCCTTCACAGCTTGCACTGTAGTACACTCGAAATAGCTTCCTTTTTTTCTATAGTCCACATAAAGAGAATCACGTAAACCTTGTTCGAGCGTTGCTTGAGAACAATGCATTGCCTCTGCAAGACATCTGGTGAACTGTCCTGGAAATTCTTGTAATAGTTTTGTTACTACACATTCGCTCAACGGCCCGATAATCAATACTGGTCTTAAAGCTGGATCTGTATAAAAATAAAATAAAATTAATGACGAATGATCACAAGTATCAATGTACGATAAAAAACACTTACAATCTAATCGTTCAACACGTTGATAGCTTGCTGGAAGAGTATCCTCATTCAATGTTCCACTATCGCTATACCAACCCAAATTTACTCCTGTAAGATGTGACAATTCTTTACTATCCCTGCTAGAAGAACGTTGATGTTTTTTCCGACGGAAAAAGCTTCTTCTTGCACTTGTGCTACCTCTTCTAGTAGTATCCGTTTCCAAATCACCTAATGAACGTCGCAAAAGCAATTCTTCTTCGACCCTTAAAACATATTACAAATATAGCACATACATTAAAAATACATACAATACGATTTAAAACCATTATCTTAAATTTTCCTTCTTCTCTTCTAACTTACTTGAATTTACTTGGAATTATACCGCAAGTTTGCCTTCTCCCAGTTTGATCAACTATCCAAGCTCGCCAATGACCCGGGGTACCATTGAACATTGTGTTATCCACGTATAAAATATCGTCTTTATTAAACCTAAGTTGCAGGCTATCTCCAACTTCGCCTACTCGATCGAACATCGCTTTCACGTAAAAACTGTCTCCAGGTTTATCCTTCACTTCGTTATACCTTTCAGGTACGTATTGAGCAATCAGTGTTACTTTATCCGCTGGTCTAGCCAATTCCAAAGCAGCTTGTTCCGCGGTTGCTTGTCTGAGATCAACGCCATTGTATTCCAAGATTCGGTCACCGGGACGTAATCCTGCGTCCTCGGCAAGGCAACCTGGTTGTACCGAATGTACGTATATCCCAACACCATTCCCACCGACAAGCGAGATACCTAGATTCGAACACTTTCTCGTTTCGATGAAAAGATATCTCGGTTCACTCGGTGGCGGGCTTTTACGATTTTGGTCTTCTTGCGTTGGACTTCTCACCGTGGCATTTTGCCGTTGCAACGTGGTCGCTGCTTGATTAAGCTGTGCGCGTGTAAGAGTATTTGCAGTGCCACGTAACGTATCAAGAGTTGCGGAATTACGCATATTATCCAACGTGGCTGAACTACGAAGTTCCGGTTTCCTGATGTTAATATCCAACGACGCCGATGCTCTGATTTCTCGTTCTCTCTGCTGCGTACTCGGCACTTCCAAGGAAGCGGAATTTCTAATATCTCTCTCTCGAATGGTGCGAGGTGGTTCCAAGGTATTCGAAGTTTCTCGCATAATATTTAAAGTATTAGAAGTATCGCGCGTGGTACTTAAACTACTAGAAGCATCGCGTTCAGGTTCCGAGGTTTCCAGCGGCTCGATAGTTGTTTTTCTAGGAGCTTCGGGGCTGTTGCACGGCGTTGGCGATCCACTACGACTGCCTCCCTCGGCGCCGCCGGCTTCCGATGAACTCGAAGAAGCGGATCCTTCTTCCAACTCGTTGTACTCTGTTGGAAAAAGAGAGAGAGAGAGGGGGGGATATGAGCAGGATGTTAAGATTAGAGTAGAAAGCATGCAATAATGAGAGATAATGATGACGTATATAAAAGTGCAAAAAAAATTGATATAAAGTGCAGCTCATGATAGGGATATTCTACTTGTCTTGTACGAAACACTGTACTCACTGTCTGGACTGTACTGCACCAGCATCGTAATGGAATTACCGCACTGACGCAACACGTTGGCAGCAAGTTGATAAGTGGCGCTTCTCATATTGATACCACAGACTTCGAGCAATTGGTCGCCGATTTGAAGGCCGACTTGGGATGCTAAACTGTGCTCGCTAACAGTAGAAACGAATACACCGCCGCTCTCTAAGCAAGAAATTTGGATACCTAGGGGCTCGACCGATTTGTCTATATGAACCCTGCGGAGTTCTCCGGGCGCAGGCCTTGGCTGAGAGTAACAATAATCCGGCATGCTGGATCTCTTATTGCTACTACTTCCTCTAATAGTTCCACCAGACCCGCTTCCGCCTCCTGTACCAGGGCTAAGCACCTCCACGTGGAATGTCGGCATTGGACTGCCTCTTTCCGAAGTTCTTTCTATACTGCCGGTGGACAATTTACCCACGCTGCTTTTCGATGTCACACTAGGATTTGACGGTATTCGAAAACGTTGGTTTTCCTTTTTCCTTGGAAATGTTCCACCCTCGTAGCCATGCGTGTATGCTGATACATCGTACGTAGTGCCAATCGGTGGAGCGCGAGATTTGTGATAATGCAAATCTACGGAGGGTGTGTGCAAATGCCCGAATCCTGTTTGCGGGCCGGGGCTATACGAAGGTTCGAAACAATAAGATCGTGCATCGGGAAGTCCTATCGACTCCCCGGACTGTGCAGACGGCAAAGAGGGCGGGGAAGGGTATCTCGAAGGTAGAGAATTTTGTTGATGGGGATGCGGATGCGAATGCGTATAGGGAGGAAATGAAAAATTACCAGTCAACTGCTGTCTCGGCCCGCTAGTCGAGGATGTCGATGATCCAGCCCCGGAATAAAGTTGAGATTGCGCTCTATTATGCTGTAGCGTGTCTACTTGGCTCTCGTTGCTAGGGGTATACTTTTGCGCTCTTTTCTTTGAGAAATATTCCACGTCTTTCCCGGTATTAACCGACTTCACGGAAAAGTCGAT
Source organism: Apis cerana (assembly GCF_029169275.1). NCBI lineage: Eukaryota > Metazoa > Arthropoda > Insecta > Hymenoptera > Apidae > Apis > Apis cerana. Next base: position 11,764,873 of record NC_083861.1, read on the forward strand.
GCTAGTTTCGGATGGTGTAAGCGTAGAGCCGAGTCTATTTTCCGTGTTCTCGAACTCGGTTGCCGGTTTCTTATCTATCGGGATATCTTTGAACTGCACCACTGGAGTAAAGGATTTTTGACTAAATAACGGTCCAGTTTTAAGGAAATTTGATAATGGTTTTTCTACGGATTTATAAACTGTATGCCGATTGTTCACGTTGGAAAAATTGGTCAAGGGGATAGGATTGGAGATGCGGTTATAATTATAACTTTCATACTTTGGCGGTTGGTTAAGGAGTACGCTTAAGGGCAATCTTTCTTTTGTCTTACGTGAATGTAAAATAGTACCGGTACCATTCTGAATCAGAGGCCCACCTCTGGCTTTCGGCCACGTACCTCCATTCTTCTCAACTTTTTCCGTTCCGCGTCGTTTACTTCGTTTCAACACTCCGTTATTTGCTTTCTTGTGATAACTCTCTATCACCGAATCTAATTCGGCTATTGCGTCTTGCTCTTGCTCGAAGGTGTTCGGGCTCGAGTTGCGGTGTCGTTTCTTCTTCTCCTCCCGATCTTTGCTGTGCTTGCGTCCTCGCACTATATCGATCTTCTCTCTTATGTTGTCCCAGGCGTTGCTAATTCCACTTGGTTTCTCACCGCTAACCGATTTCGAAACTTTGTAGATACTTCTGTCGCCAAAGTTCGAAGCAACGTGCCTTCTCTCGTAATCGTCTGACGGAATTTTCAACAATATTCTTCCTTGTTCCGTTTGAGAACAACTGTTCACCATTTTCTGTTTTTCAGTGCCGAAGCTACCATCGATGGTCATGGTTTCAGAACTAGTCGCCGAAGGCAATGGTATTCCCTTCAAAGTTGTGATAGTCAACACATCCGTATTCGTGTCATTCAAAGTTGCCATTGCCTCGTGACTGGAATTAATGCCTTCCATTGGTTTACTATTAATCTGCAAAAAAAGGAAAGGAGATGTTGTATCGGTGTTAAACGAACAAATATAAATAAAATTAATATAAAGTAACTTTTATAAGAGTCATACGTTCAACACTCTATCTCCAACGGCAAGGTTGCCATCTTTAGCGGCTAAACTACCAGGTGAAATCTTTGAAATATATACTCCAAGTTCCAAAGAAATACCATGAGGAACTGAACCAACGGACAATTGAGTTGTCCTTAAAGATCTTCTGGTCAAACGCCGTCTCCTTACCGTCAACGTGGCCGATCCCCCCGAACAGGTACGTAAAGTTTCCATAATTATACGTGTAGAAACAGATGTACAATCTACGTTATTTACTCGCATAATGCAATCGTTCACTCTTAATTTACCATCGGTAGCACTTCCTGATATTACTTGAGCAACATAAATTCCTGTGTCGTTTGGATAATACGGATTATCACGGCCTCCGACCAGCGTTAGTCCCAAATCACGATCAGAATCTAAACAAAGTCGACTGAGATCCAAATGAATGGGAATAATCTCCCAGTCGTTAACATCAGTATCGATCGCCGAATCATGCGCATGCACTAAGCTTTGTGCGAATTGACTCGCTCTTAACGCGTGATCGCCGGATTCTATCTTTTCTTTGAGATCCTTTAGCTCTTTCGACGCTTCGTTCCGTTGCTTCTTAATATCATCAGAATCACGCAAAGCACCCGCTAGTTCCGAAACTGCACGGTCACGTTCCTTTCTTAATCTATCGCAGAGAGTTCTAATACTTTCCCTTTCTAAAACTATCTTATCTCTTTCACTGAAAGCCCAATCCCTTCTTCGTTTTGATACCTCTGCTTCTTGCAAAGCTTCTTCGAGCTCCGTTTGCAACTTATCAACAGATTTTCTAAGTTTATCCAACTCCAAATTTGCCTGATCCAAGTTGTCCATACGTTCTTTATCACGTTTAGTATAATCTGCCGTGTTATTTTCTCTTTCGGCTTCTTTGCTCGAATTATCGCGTTCGTGATTGTACGAATGTAATTCCATACGATTCTTGTAATCTCTATTTGAACCTTCAGAATAATCACCAAACTTTTGACGCAATTCGTTACATTGTTTTAAAGCTTCGTCCCGATCTTGTAAAGCGGATGAAATTTCTCTTCTTAAAGTTTCTATTTGATAGGATAAAGCTTTTTTCTAAAAATAAAAAGAGCAGATATTAAAATACAGAACATTCATTTAAAAATAGTACACACAGTAGCAAGTAATGTACAACGTATAAATAACTATAAAAACCAATACAAAATTTATAAGAAATATGCATATACCGTGTTTAAATTAATTAAAAAATAAAGTACAATAAATTAATAATCTAATTAAATCTACCTCTTCTATAAATTGCTTGTTCTGATTTTCTATATGAGTGATTTTTGTATACGCTTGTGTAAGATCATCGCCAAGTTTTTCCATTTCCTTGTGTACCGTATCTCTTTCACCCATAATTAAACTGTATTCTTGCAATGCAGCATTCCTTTCTTCCGTTAATCGTTTCATATCCTTGCTAGCCTTCATGCGTAGCACCATTGCATGATTAATTTCCTTTACTGCCTCTTCATGTTGTTGCTGTACTTTGGCTAAAGCTTCGCGATATTCATTTCTTTCTCTTAATGCAATATCCCATTGCCTAATTGCAGCAGTACACTGTTGTTTTAAACCATTACGCTCACGAACTGCACTATTACGCTCTTGAACAATTTCATCATATTGTTTTTTTAATCTGGCGGCTTCTTCTTGCGATAATTCCAACTATTATCGATCAAATAAAGTTTAAAAAAAAAATTATCATTGTTTGCATTTCATAAAACACATCCATGTTTTAACGTTCCAAAAATTAACGCACATACCTTGTTAACAGCCGATGAATGTGATGATATTAAGTCATCGTACCGTTTTCGAAGGGCATCATACTCATCTTTAACAGCTTCATATTTTCGAAGCGCGGATAAATAATGTTGATTCATGGTGTCACTATTACTAGCATCAGAAACAAGAACTTCTTGATTTTGGCATCGTAATTCGGATACTTCTTTCTGCAACGCCTGAACTTCCCGATCCAGGCGTTGTTTATCATTTACTAGATCTCCATATTTGCCCCGCAGTGCGGAACTCTCTTGTGATGTTGCCTCTAACTGATTCATGACTGCTATATGTTGTCCTCTATAGTATTCCAATTCTTTCATAGTATGTTCACACCTATATATTAAAATACATTGTTAAATAAATATATGATTGTTCAAATTATATATTTTCTATAAAAGACATCAAACAGAATAACACAAACAATTAAGCAAAACCAGGACAAACCGTCTTATAGTATCGGAGTGTTTATGCCTAAGTAGCTGAAGCTGATGCATGGCTTGATCACATTGAGCTTGCAAACCATCATAATCACTACGACATTCAGGCCCACCGACAGGACTGCCGACACTGCCATAGCCTCCACTATCTCTTTCTGCATGCCATACGCGCAAATTATATCCAATAATGCAAATTGCAAAATAATAAATAAAATGCAATTAAATATAAAAAGTGGATTTCTACGTATAAAATATAATACTGGTGCAACAAAGTGTGCATTAAATTGAGATATTAAATTGTGTTAAAAATTGATTTGCATTTTTTATAATATGGATTAAACACACATTTTAACAAAACACAAAATAATAAACTTGATAATCTATTGTGAATAAATAATTTTCTTATTTTCAATAATAAAATATCTGTGACAAGAAGTGATTCAATACACGATACAATTTGATTGACATTAATTTTCATTTTTTTCATATATATATATATATATATATAGTCTTACCCATATTGAGTGCTCCATCTGCAAAAGAACAATGAATAAAAATCAATTATAAGTACAATATAAGATTCACTACAAATATAAAAGTGAAATGATTATATTTATACAGTATCTACTATGTTGTTACAATTGGTAGAACAGAATATAATCAGAAGTCTAGCTAGCTTTCACCAGGAAAGAAACTTTATGTCACGCATGTAAGCATCATGATTCACTGTTTTTTGTAAAGTGAAATTATAAATATCCTTTAAATATATCAATTACAATTCTCTATTTAAATTCAAGATTATAAAACTTGATTTATTTAACTTAAATATCATATTATTTTTTTATTTAAAGAAAAATATAAAACTACTTTTTGACAATGAATTTTCATAATATAAATTTATTCTAACATAATGAAATCCATTAAATATATATCAATGTTCATACAAAAATATCTCTTTTCCATTCTTAAAAATAGAACACAACAGCTTCCATTATTTTTCTTTTTCTTTAAAGATTGAAATTAAAATAAAAACTTTATAATAGCATCAATATTATTAGGTCATTTTTTCCACCTAAATCTATATATGTAAAAGATATAGACAATCAATACAAACATATATTAACATAATATAGAGAACTAAAAACTTACCACTACTTCCAGCACTATCCAGGGAAGATGCACCAGAAGCCATACTCTTGATTCACCGAGAATCTACCACAAATATTTCTCTAGCAAGGTACGTGCTAGGTATTGCCTGGAAAGTATCCATGCGCTGTACTTCACGGAAGAGTGAACCCTTTGTGAATTACTAAGAAGTAGCCTTCGGGATGACATTATGGCTATGGTCTAAACGGTGCATGGCGCTCATCAGAGGGATGCAACAGTGCACCTGGCACACATACACACAGAGCAGCTCTTACTCCAATACAAACACGTGCCTCGTAATATCGAGACTTTTCATGCATCACTTTTTTCCGCGCGGTTACTGATACGGGAGAAACAACGGGTGGACGTATGTTTTCTGAATGGACGTAATAAATTAATCTACGTTTTGCTGATGTGTCTCAATGTTTTGAGACCGCGTCGCATCCGTTCTTTTTTCCCTCTAGGAGGTTATTGATTCCCGTATAAGAGTGAAGCCAGACGAGTAATGATCATTGGCTGGCTCATTTCTAACAAACTGAAAACTTGTTATCACTGTAGAAAAAAAGGAGCCAACAAGCCTTCCAGCGGTAATCTTGATCACGCACCTCTTCAGAAAATCCATTAACTCGTTCGACAACACTAAAATCGACACAATTTTCACTGATTTCAGCTGTTCAGATCGCTACAAACTGCGCACCGTTCATCCCGAAGCAACTAATGTCCTGATATTAACGATAATTGATCGCTCACCTGCTGCACCAACGAACCTGACAATTAGCCATTTTCATTCCGCCACTACAGTCTGTTTCGCATTGTCGATAATAAACATACTTTATGGACGAGCTTGTTACTTGCGGCGCTAGTATCCACATAAAATCAGTCGATTATGTTGTTTGGAAAGGTTCATTCTAGAAGAATATTTTTATTTAATGCATTCCTAAGTTTGTATTTAAATAATAATTACAAAGAACATACGATATTTTTCAACATTTCATGTAAATTTGTAAAATGATAAATGATAAATTTGTATCAATACAACTTTTTTGATGTATTATTAAGAAAACTATGTTATCTTATGAGATCAAGATTGATTTTTGTTTGTTTGTATCAGAAAGAATACATATATACATACATACATATCACACACACGCACACACGCGCGCACACACACGCACCAAAATATTTTGATTTTAAAAATATGGTTATAATTAAACTTTTTATTTTTTATAAAAAGTTATTTATAGTATATTGAAATAAAATCGATTAAACAAGGTCAATTTTAAATCTTATATTTAAATATAAATTCAAATAATGTTCAATTAAATATTATAATATATATTTATAGCAATAAATCTATTTGACATAAATAAAATTATTTAGAAAATTTATGACTCTTTACATGTAAAAATATATAATATTTAAAAATATCTAAAATTGTATCGATATATATTTAAATAATTTATTACATTAAAAATTAATCTGTTATAGTTTTATTTTAATAAAAAAAAATTTTTTTAAATTTCAAATTATTAACATTTAAATATATACTCAAATCACTTATTTTAATAAAATTTTTGAAATTAATAAAATAAATAACAATTATTTACTTAATTTATTAAAAATTACTTACTCATATTAAAATTATTTCATATGATAATAATTGGAAAATATTGGTTTAAATCATTTTATTTATTGGCGAACATCATTATCACTGATTTTCAAGTTGACAGTCGTGCATAGAAAAGAAAAAATAGTATGCGCGAATACTTACACCAGTCATAAGAAATATATACTTTCGTGTCGTAGTGTCAGAGAATAATAGTATTCGCAATTCTGTTAGATAGATTTGGGCGATTAATATTAAATACAAAATATATATTTGTAGCAGTAATATTTTATCTCTCTTTCGTTCGCACTCACACTCTCTCTCGTAATATAATAACACATATCTCTTTGTAATATAGATAATCTTTCTTTGATTTTGCAAGGCCAGCATAGAAATCACACTAGAGAATGATGAACTTAGTCTTTTTTTTTCTAAATTTTAGACAAAGAGACGCTCTTATCAAATGACCCATTATTTAAACATAATTAACATTATATACATTTGTAAAAGTAATTTCACCTAATTTTCGAGCTTTTCATAAATATGAAATTTAATGCGCAGTAATGAAAATTTGTGAGTACTTGCATTTATATTCGATAGTGAGATATATGTATACAGCTATTAAAATTTCTTTCATATCCTGCAGCATCAAATTTTTATATTGTATGTATATACGTATGTGCGTGCTTTCTTCAAATCATTTTAGTTGTTTGTTTATAAAACGATATTTTGGAATTCAAAATCACTCGAGATATATTTTCTGGTAGTCGAGATGCTTCGAGTATCTCTCTTACAAATTCCACGAAATCAAATATTCGGATGACCTATTTTTCGCTCAGTCTAAAACAACATTGTAAATATACGTTGATCGTAAACTCTATAAAATACACCGTGTGTGCTCATCTTTACGACAGTTAAAAATAGCATTACTGAAAAGTGTTCGCAGCGATTACTATTTTTTGTATATTTTTTGAAAGTTTCATTTTGTTGAAAATTTTAGCCGGCATTACAAAAATCATTATTTGAAATAAATTTAAAAGTAAATTGTCATAAAATAGATTCCAAGATATAGTTCTTTTATATGTGATGATGTTTTGACGAGAAATTTTCATTTTTTCGTATACCACAATTTTTTTCTAGAGATAAGAATTCTCGTGAATAACGATTTTTCGCTATAAACAATACAAGTAATTGAAAAAAATCATGTCATATCGAGAAAATGACAAATTAGAAGTTTCATTTAAAGAGGAAAATTGTGATATAGTCCAAAACGACATTGTACAGGCAGTGATAATCGTAATATGTCTGCAAAATATTTATAAAGAGATACAAAATTCAGAAAAAAAAAACTTGTACTTGTAGAAAAAACTTTTGCTTGAGAAAAGTACATGCTATTTTATACGCAGATTTTAGAGGCGAATATTGTATGAAAAGGAATGTAGAAAACTAAGAAAAGTAGATTTTACTATGATAAACTTTGGTATTATATATGAGTGAACTTTCGAGTCCCTCTGTCCTTTCTTTTCTTCAACATTTTCGATCTTTCTACGTAGAAAGATAGCCAAATATTTATAAAAAAAAAAAAAAAAGAAAAAAAAAAAAAAAACATATAAAATACAACGAAATTAATAATAATGATAATAATATTAATAATATAATAATAATAGCAATAGTTTTAATAATAATAAAAATAAATCATACTAATACCATTTTGTGAAAGATAATGAAAAAAACGGTGCATAACTAAGCAAATGAAATACACTTAGTTTACTTTGCGTATTAGTGAACAATGAACGGTAATACGTGTCTTACTCGTATGTTACTGACACATCGATATATCGTAATAATTGTTATTAAACAATTTGGTGCATTTAAATCATTACAACCGTGAAAACGGTTAGAAAATCTAATCTTATTCTACATTGGCTAATGATGCCGGAAGATTTAACTAACGAGGTGTTTTCATATTTGTTAAAGTTGTTTCAGACTAATACTAAAAAACTAGTAATGGTTTCGGTAAATTCACCGCGACGAATACTGTAATTAACGATACATATCCTTGTTTCAATGTGAGACGTCAGAAATATATCGATAAAACACATATTTCTATAACCCACAAGCGTATGGGTATTTATACCAGTCACTTTATATTATTGTATGGGACAATATGCAGTTATCTCATTCGAAAACAGTATGAGAATTGTAACTGCTATTTTATATATAATATATAATATATATATATATATATATATCGATCTTTCGATTTATGCACATTTAATTATTACAAGTAAAATATGTTATATTAATTTCTGTATATTTATTCTCGATTTTGGAAACTAAGTCTAAAGGCCATGTTACTTTTTATTCTAATCTATCTATTATAATGACAAGATGTACCTACTTTTTCAAACATTCCTATTTGTATTTATTTATGTGTATGTTTGTATGTGTCATTTATTTGTAATTATATTGACTATTAGAGATTAACTTACGTCTACTAATAAATTAATAGATAAATAATATTGTTAAAGATCAAACAAATATTTCTACAAGTAACAATTAGCGTCTACGTTGTAAATACCTCGAAAGACGTATCGCTATATTTATATCGCAAAAAACATTTTCTCTAAATATCCTTCACTGACCCGTTCTTTCGTAATATACAGGGTATATATCAATTTACCTAAAGAAGTTCAACCACAGTGTTAAAACGTAACGTAAAGCATTTGAATTGCAAGTTTCAAACTCTTTGCAAACAGCTTCGGAAAAATTTCTTTTCAAGAATCGATTCCGAAAAAGTATGTCGAGTTTATTTATAGAGTTTTCAACTACTGCGCCTAACTAATTATTAAAATCTAATAATTGCAACGGGAAGTTATGCGCCGATGAAGGCAGGGTTAAATGTATCTCAAAGCCATCTTTAAACGGTAGATGTCTGTTGATTGTTGTTGTCCAATGGAATACTCGTCGAACATTCCTTCAGCATAGCTCTCAATCGAAGAATTTCTTTCGATGCCGCTGCGAGATCGGACTGCAATTGAAGTTCCTTTTCTCGCAGACGTTTTATATCACGTTGGCAGGTCTGTAAAATAATATCGTACTTAAATCATGGTAACAAAGCGTATACAACATTTACCACAGCGTACAAACGTACCACATTTTGCCTCAGCAAATCTAATTTATCGCATTTAAGCCTCGTAACTTCCATTCTCAAGTTTTCGGTTTCTAAAATGCCATCCTTAGTGGTACACCTCGTGGTATCGTGCGTCTCGGCCGAGCTCATCGATTCGAGGCCCGTGTCGCTGTCCGGATATACGACCTGATCCAGTTCAAGTTCGCTGTTCAACGAGCTGTCGTCACTTTCCGAAATAACACGTTGAGTCGTTTCCGTCTTTTCCGACCTCTCTTGCTTCCGTAAATTTTCGTGAGTCAGTCTTTGAACGGATGAAATTTTGTCCACCACCGTGTTATCGTTGCTAGCGCAAATGGATGCGGTAGACTCTCTCCGATCAACCTCGTCTTGCTGCAAAGTGGCCAAACTGCTATCTTGGTTATCCGTGTTCGACAAACTACTGTCCTGACTACCCAAGCTGGGACTTCCACGCTCCGAATCTCTTCTAAGGGTTAAATCGGGCGAGCCTAAGGGGCTCGAGGGCTCCACCGAACGTTTGCTATTAATTTTCGTGGTCGATTGTCGATTGCTCGGCGGACTAGACTCCGACTGGCCCTTTTTCGACAACTGTTGCGGCACGCTTTCCGTCGACGCGTTTCTAACGCGCGATATCAGAGCTTTTCGTACGGTGTCGATAAATCTGGATCCACTTCCACCGCTGCCGGATCCCGATGCGTCGTTGCCGGTCGGGCTTACTGGACAATTGCCTCCGAAAGTTAGACCGCTACCTCCGAATCCGATTGCTCCACCGAGAAATTCAGCTGTCTTCGCTTGCAATTCTTCCGTCAGAGATTCCAACAAAGCTGACCTCGTTCTCAACTATTTCGGCGTTTAAAAAATAATTGATATTTAAATATATATATATATATATATATTCTTATAATTTATTAATGTTCTCGTAATAGTGCGAATAATTAAATTACCTCGAGTTTCGAAAATTTCTCAGCTTTATACGCCGCATTCTCAGCGTTCACTAATTTCGTCAGGAGGAATTCCTTGAATTCGATTCCTCGTAAAAATACAGCCGGAGTCGGTAAAGCTGGACCAAACAAGGGAACGTCGTTCCGTGCCGTTACACTGACCTTGTACCTACAGAACACGAATCTTTATATAAATATCGTACGAATACCGACCAGAACGTAACGTACAAGAAAAAAAAAGAAAAATTATTTATCGATCGAACAAAAGGAAAACGTAAGGATTTCTGTTAAAATATTTGGATTGCTCGTTCGTGAAGTAAGTATTTAGCGATTTCGTAACTGATGCATAACCTTACTTATATAATATAACAAAAAAAAAAGAAAAATTATTTATCGATCGAACGCATAACCTTACTTATACGGTATGCAACAAAAAAAAAAAAGAAAAATTATTTATCGATCGAACAAAAGAAAAACGTAAGGATTTCTATTAAAATATTTGGATTCCTCGTAAGTTGAGAATTTAGCGACTTCGTAACTGACGCATCCGAGAATTTCACGCATAACCTTACTTATACGATATACAACAGAAAAAAAGAAAAATTATTTATCGATCGAACGCATAACCTTACTTATGAGATATACAACAAAAAAAAAAAGAAAATTATTTATCGATCGAACAAAAGGAAAACATAAGGATTTCTATTAAAATATTGTTGGATTGTTCGTTCGTAAAGTATTTAGCGATTTCGTAACTAACGCAGAGAATTTCACGCATAACCTAACTTACACGGTATGCAACAAAAAAAAGAAAATTATTTATCGATCGAACAAAAGGAAAACGTAAGGATTTCTATTAAAATATTTGGATTGTTCGTTCGCAAAGTAAGTATTTGGCGATTTCGTAACTGACGCATCCGAGAATTCCATGCATAACCTTACTTATGCGATATACAACAAAAAAAAAGAAAAATTATTTATCGATCGAACGCATAACCTTACTTACACGGTATGCAACAAAAAAAAAAAAAAAAGAAAATTATTTATCGATCGAACAAAAGGAAAACGTAAGGATTTCTATTAAAATATTTGGATTGTTCGTTCGCAAAGTAAGTATTTAGCGATTTCGTAACTGACGCATCCGAGAATTTCACGCATAACCTTACTTCCACAGATATATACGAATCTAAGAATATACCTCGTATTAGGTGTGCAGGGGTCGACGACTTGTACCACGATGAATGCATGTAAGAAGTGGCTCGCGATCATATCTGGACTGAAAGGGGTTGGCTCCTCTTGGAATATTATCGCGACGATGTCGTTCCCGATGTGTCTTTTGCGCTGCAATTGCTGCGAGTCCCCTGGACTGTACGGCAAAAGGGAGGCGACGTGGAACAACACTTCTCGGCCTCGAAATACCTCGTACACCGCCGAATCGCCCGTCTGCCCGTGTCTAGTGTCCAAACCTCCGCGATACCTATTTTTTTGTTGAAAAAAAATTCAACAAAAATTATTTTCACAATCAATTCCATAAATAACTGATACACATATATATACTATACCCTTTGTGATCCCTTAAATCGATCTTTTGCCCGAGCAAGTCGAGAAATTCTTGGAAAGCAGGCGTGATCTGCCTGTTCCCAAAAAGCTGCTCCTCGGTCACCTGGCCGGCGCGTTGATGAAGAACGCCGAATTTGAACCTCGAGACCAATGCGTGCTCGTCGTATCGCGCTATCAGCGTACCGGCACCGGAACAGACAACGGGCATCAGCGTGCTCACGTTCAGCGACTCGTTGATGGCCTGCGATGAAAACGATCGAAAATAATAATAAGCGACGATGAATCGATTGAAGAATTTAAGCTTCTCGATTATTAAAATTAACAAAATCGAATCGACCCGAATTCACCAATCTCAATGCCTCTTTGAAAATAATCCAATATCCTGCGAGGTGTAAATAATAAACAAGACTTAAATATTGAAAATAAAATTTTTTTTAAAATTCATTTTTATAATTCAAGGAAGAGATTCGAGACTCCTTACTTTATCTAGAATTAATTAAACAAAGGTTATTAATTAAAATTATCGATAAACGATCTTGGAATAAACGAAGAAATCGATCGAACAGAGCATCGAATAGAGTTAAATGTTGAAATTTTTCGATGAAATATTTAAAAAAAAAAAAAAAATTCGCTTCACCTTGACCATTTTCGCGGGTGACGGATTCGGGCCGAGGTTCGCGGCCGGTACCAATTCGTGGGTGGAGCCTGCCCGCAACCGCAACAATACCCTCCAATGCTCCTGTCCAGCGACCGTCTCGGCCTTCACCGAGACGAGGACCGGCCCGTTCTCTCCGTCCCTTCCGACCAGGTTCACGTGCTCCTGCAAAAGAAAATTCGTTCAATACGGGTGGGTTGGAAGCGAGCCGGGCCCACTTTTTTACGACCCATCCGCTGCCTCGCTCTCCGACCGAGCGGTGAAAGGCGCAACATTTTCGAAAGGGTGCGCGCGAAAGGTCGAACGATCGATTCGTCGTCGCCTCCTTTTTCCTGCGAAAAGCGTTTCGAACGAACGCGAATGGGGATAAGAATGAATGACAAGGCTGAACTTGGAACAGTATTTTGATTATATACGGGACAAGTTGAGAATTTTCAACGAATTTTCTGGCGAGAAATCGAGTAAGATTTTGAGTTATATCCGAACGGAATTCATGTGTAAAATTTCGTGTGTGATCAATCGGGAAATCAAGTTTCAGTCGGAAGAAAATATGTATTTAAAAAAAAGAGAAAAAAGTACGCGTAACGACAATATAAAACGCGTAATTATCTACGAATTTGTTTACCGTGTTTGTAATGTACGAATAATGAAAATAATCGTAAATTGGTTATTGCAGAGACATCGTCAAGAGAATAACAATTAAAATGCACTAACTCCGGAAAGGTCGAGTTATATTTAACTACAATTAAACGCTCGTTAAAAACGATATTTTATTCACGAGCATAGAATTACCGATAATGTTATCTTCGGGCATGATAATAATCGATGCGCATACGGCAATTTTCTTTTTCGCACGATTTGACTTAACATTGAATTCTCTTGACTTTTATTTTTATTTATTTATTTATTTATCTTTTTTTTTACCAACTTGTTTATTATATATATATATACGTACATCGAGTAATTGAACGAACGTTGAAACTGGAAATTTGATGGAAAAATATCAATGAAAAGATTTTAGTCAAAAAAATTGGATTCGAAGCAACGTATCGCGGGCTTTTAATTGGGAAACAATTTTTAATTAAATGTAATTAAACCGGATGATACGTATACGTAGTGATTGAATCGGTAAACAGATAAAAAATAATCTCGGTTAATTGAAAAGAAAGTTTTTAAAGTAATTCTTGAAAGCGCGAACTTTGTATTTTTTTTTTTTTTTTCGTGAATTCCTTCTTCTTCGTAGCTACACGAAATTTTGTTAATAGTCTCGAAAAGTTTTTCTCTTCGTTATTTGTAAAATTTATAAATATACTAAATATACTTTGTTTTTAATAAAAAGAAAACACTGTCCATCTTTACGCACGTAACGATAAATTAAAAAAGAGAAAATGGAGGAAATAAATGAACATGTTTAAAGCGTCGGCAATCCGTTAAACGGATAAACTCGTCTTTCCCAGTTAACGGCCTAACAGGAATAAAATTGCATTTATATCCACTCAAGCAATTTGTAACTGTAATTGTGCTTGTAGGAAAGAATATTCAAGAAATTTAAATTGCATAGAAATCTCATAAAACTTTACTTGTGCCATAGAGATTATAGAGATATGAATGAAAACAAATTACAAAGTAATGAAATAAAAACTAAAATACAGATTGTTTTTCCGAAACGAGATACGGTAACATATCTGTGCAAGAGTAAAATCCTTAGATAATAACGACTGACGATAAAACAGAATAGTTGAGGAGGAGAGAGAGAGAGAGAGAGAAAAAAGAAAAATAAAAACGAACGCATTCGATTCATAAAACTTAATAACAAACAAGTATCGCAATTAAGATAAAAAAATTCGATGTATCCATTGGTAACGCACATTTTACTTCATCATCGAAATAAACATGTTTCTTCGTAAGATAAATCTTCGTAAAAATTAATTCTCAATATTCCGAAGAATAATTACAATTACGTGTAATTACAATTTATTAGTACCTTGTTATATCTCGTTAAACGTTTATTCGTGATTTCCGATATTCTCAGAGACGCACGAAGATCCATTTAATACCCAAAGAGAAAGCGAATATATATACACATTCCTTCTGGTATTTTATCCTTTCGATATTTTCTCCGTATTTCAACGAAAATCAAAGTTCAAAGAGGAATGAAAAAAGAACGAAGCGATTGAAAAATGTTTAAAAACAAAGTCCGAGCGTGGAATTAAAATCTATGTTATATCTCGGTTAAATCTCGATCTTAAATAATCCAAAAAAGAGAAAAGAAAGAGAAGAGGGCAAACGGAAGAAAAGCGGAGGCATCTTAAAAGCTAGCAAGAATGAAAATCGGGGATGTCGAAGAGGAGAGGAGAAGAGTTTCTTCTTACAAGCATTGCTGCTCGTAGCTATGAGAACGTTCCCACTCCCACGCCCGAACAGTGCTCCTTTCCTTTTCCTGCGCCTCCCCTCCATTCCTTTTCTCTCTGACCCGCGCCTCATCTTCCTTCTCCATCTACCTTGGTCACTATGCGCGTACAACGATCGCGAAATGTATATATGCAATGCGCACAGCCTGATTACCAAGTAACCAACGCGGTTATTTCTGCTTGGATCGCTGGATACGATTGTAACACGCGATTAAATAGCGCGATCTTTTATCTTGGTCTAGAAAAGCAAATTTATTCCACGATCACCTCCTCCGTATTCCTTCGAAAAGCCATCATGGTTTCCAGCACGCGTGCGTATCTATCTTGCCCATTAACGGCGTGCTTCAGCCAATAAAGATAAATTTAAGCTTTGTAATAATAAACTCGGAACCATTTGATCCTAACCGTTATTATTCTCTCCGTTTTATCTTTAGCATCTGTATTTTTGCCAAGTATAAATAGAATTCGTTTCAATAATCGAATAATACGTTCTGACGCTATCTTGGCATAATTAATATTATTTTAGAAAAATAACTGGCTTAATTATCTCTTAATTACTGCATAAAAATTCGATTAAACGAACCGTGAAAAAAATTCAACGGAACAAAAGAAATAATATCATTTCGATGAAACATTTTCAAAGACATTGTACGTCTATCGATTGTTTTCGATAAAATGTCATCTCGAACGGCGTTACCGCGTTGAATTTGAAATTTCAGATTTTACAATTTTTTAATCGGGTCGCGTCTCGATACGCGTTTATTAAACATATTTCTTATAACGTATACGAAGCAAAATCATCAAAATCCGTTTCAGACTTAATAATAAACGATTTTATCGCCTCGATTTTTTCCGTTGGATATGCATTTTTTACCAACGATTAAAATTCGTTCCTTTAATCAGACTACATTGTTCCACGAACAATGTTCACGCATCTTTATTCATAAATTGCAACTCGGCCGCAATAATTAAGCAAAGGATACGGACAGTGATGTTCGCAATCATCATGCGTTTACTATTTCAAACTGCACGCGTGTTGTTTGTTCGAGAGCGAGTAAGGGGACTAATCGGCTCAAGACGGACTATAATCTTATAATTCCTTCGTTCAACATCGGTCAATTACCACGGATTTACAGTTTTAACAGTTACCATAGAGTAAGTAACAATTTACTACCGCGTTAATCGTTCTTTATTATGTAATCGGAAATTACACATATACGTTTACAAAATTGTTTCTAATAAAATTGAATGACGTTTTAAATTATTTCATTCACGATACGAAACTTGAAGGAAACGGTACGTCTTCGATACACACGACCAAACACTTTGACCAGCCAATCGATAACCGATATACTGAATTTATATGCGAAACACGGTTTACGGAAGTACGCATTTCGCATTATTCTCGCGTCACGTTTATAATTAACGAACAATTTTCAAAGTTATTACAATTTATTTGTAAAATCAGAACGGAGAGAGAGAAAGAGGTTAACTAACTCTCTCTAATTGAAAGGTATGAATTTACTTTGTAAGAATTCGCTTTAATCTTTTACTAGAAAAGCGCGACAACAATGTAACAACAACGCGAGACGGCACAATTACGAATCCTCGAAGCTTTCGTACGTTACGCGACGCGAGAAATTTTTCACGGAAAAATACGAGGCGAGGGCGGACGATATTTACGTAATGTTTATTCGAAATTACAATTTACCGTAAGTGGATTAAACGGTATTTTGTATTTCGGTAATACAGGCATAATGAGACGTCCAAGTATCTAACGACTGACCTTGCCATCGACCGCTGCGTGTGTGTGTATCGTCGAATTAGCTACCACTACATGCTCGCGGAGAAAAAACGCCAGTAACATTCCCCCCTCTCCTCTCCCTTCCCCTGCCTCCCCACCATATTTCAAACGAGAAACCTTTCGACCAAGTTTTAGCGAACTTAATCCCGTTGTATCTTTCCCCGTGAAACCTATACCACAAATTCACGTCCACGTGTGTACGTGAAACGTGGGTAATTTTAGTTTCTTTCTCGTTCTTCACTTCGACCACGGAGCGAAATTGACGAAAGGGAGATAGATAACCGATGTTTAAAATTATACAAGTGATATATATATACGTTACCCTGCCGACGAAAAATCGCCTGTAGCACTTGGCCGTGTCGTCTTGGTCTATCCTCGGTTGCCATGCAGGCTGGGCCGGAAGTAACGCCCTGCCAGCCGAGTCCAGGGCGTGTCGATGATCGGTACCGTCGACCCAGTAACCAGGCGGTGTCACCACCAGAGGTGGCTGAGATCCGGAAGTGGCTTGCTGAAGCGCAGCCTCCATAAGAGCCCTGCCAACGGGTGCATCGCCGACCGGTGACGGGGATGGCGTGGGTGTGTGATTATTCTGATTACCAGGACTCGACGCTGCCCTGTCCTCCCTCGGGGTCTGTAATCACGACAGCCCAGTTCGATACTCGCCTCTCTGTCCTTCCCTCCCTCTCTCTCACTCTCTCTCACTCACTCACTCTCTCTGCGTTTTCGCAATTTAAACTCGAAGAATTTTCATTCTTTTTTAAATCAGGTGTATCGATAAATGAATGAATGTAAAGTAGATGTTAAAAAAAGGAAAGGAAACGTATTTTATAATTGTAATTATTATCGTAAATTGAGTAATTTTCAAATTGCGCAGCGGATGAGGTGAAAAATTTTTTTTTTTGTTTAACTTGCGAAACTAATTAACGAAACGAGTTTAACGCAATATGTATACCGTTTTAAAATAAGTAGTCGGGTATGTGTATATATATGTATGTGTGTGTGTATACATATATATATGCGCAATTTTGAATACACTGATCAATCAACATCGAGGGAGAATATTCATGACGTGGTAAGTCATTTCGCGATAAATAACGTAACTTAACTGTACATCACGTCTACAAGCCGTAAAATTTTAACTCAACGTTATACACCGGCGGGAACCAAGTAATTATTTTCCTTTTCCCCTCTTTTCTTTTTTAAGTATTATTAGAGAGCCATGTACACGCTCTTTTATACGTATACACACGCCTTTTAATGAATTTCATTTGGCATTGTTGTACCAACCATACGCGCCACTCCTGTACCTTTGATGCACGGAACTTCTTATACACTCGCTTTCTACGCTTCTTTATCGTGCCGGCCCTTTTGCGGAACTTTGAATAGTCCCGGTTATATAAAGAACCGAGCAGGATGGCCAACTATTCGATGCAACAGATGCGAACGAATGATGTGACTAATTAAAGGAAAAAAAAAATAAATCGACGAAACCCACTTTTCAACCACGATTCCTTTCGTCCCCGAATGAAATTCTTACGAACTCGTGGAAGTCAAATTTAAATTTTTCTATTGGAAAATTAAAAGAAATTCCGGCTGGCCGCAATTCAATTGCACAACTCTTATTCAACTATGTAATCGGGTATAAATTTCCGACGATTATGCGTGGGATCGCGTTACGCACTGTCTAGCGTCCTGTTTCATCGTTCCCGCTTCGACTGTTAAATTACGTAAATAAAAAGTCGGTTTCACCGGCGAACGATCGATCGAATTGACCGGAAGGGGATCGACCGAAGAAATGCTCGTATTGCGGGAAATCCAAGTGTCTTGGACGATTCTGCTTCGGTGTTCGTGAAACAAGAACTGTGGAACGGCTTCGCGGATTATAAAAGGAAGGGAAGTGTAAATATGATTACATAAATATCGTTGTTGGAAAAAATTGTCGTCGATTAATCGAGACGGTTAATTAAATTATACAAACGCATTTTATCTTTAATGCGGATGGTATGCTTCCATGAAGGATTAAAACTTTAAATTGTTAAATACGCACAGAATTAATATTACTCGATACTATTTATAATATAAATATTCCACGATTATTATGAATGGCGATATAGGAGAGTGTGCGGTGTAAAAATTATCTTGATCCGTTAACAAAGTTATCCCTTTCCGTGACGATTATTCGTTAAAATATCGAATAATTATTTTACCGGGTATTAAATGATAAATTTCAATGAAAAGAATTAGCAGGAACGGCGTCGTAAATAACCCATTCAAAAGCAATATCGTAACATTACGCGGTTATAATCGTAAATTTTCATTTTCCGACCTGCTAATTCCAATTAATTTCGCCACCTAGCAGAAACTATAATGCGAGAACCACTGTATACGCTGCTTCCACCATAAGCAAATTGGAGATCGACCATTCGCGAATACTCGAGCCGTTCTCAACGAGGCGATAGAACTTTACAGGATACGTTCTTTGAAAAGGTCAGAACGTTGTTGCGTCGGTAGCGCGGCAATCGCCCTATTGCCCCCACCACTTTCCTTCTCTCCGCCACTATTCCACCACGTTCTACATTGCGAAATATTAGCTTTGTAAGATTATACTTGCAAATTGGAACGAAAGAGAAAAGAAAACGAAGGGGCAAATATATCGGCAAGAAAGAAACACGTACTATTTGCGTAACTATCTTTCGTTCTGTCGCTAATTCGATAAGAATTTGAACAGCTTCCATGCCGTAAGAGAAATTCAAGTTGGAATATGTCCATACGTCAAAATGAACGATGTGTACACCATCCGGAACGTTCGTAATGGACAACCGGTAGAAATGTCGATAGTTTACTTACTTACCGACGTCGCACATCGAAATATTATCGAATCGTTGGCCGTGAGTATTTGCTATTTGCACGAGGATGTACCGGTATGAGCAAATATTTTCTTCTCTCTATAATAATCATTGTTATTATTTGAACTTAAAGTAAACTTTGACGAACTTTGACGAACTGTGAGATTTAATTTTTCTTTTTTTTTTTGCCAATATCATTCTCTCTTTAAGCGAAAAATAGAAGCGCATAAAAGTCGTGGAAATATTTACGCAGTTGATGAAATACGAACACGTGTAGACCGTGTAGCGGGAGGCGTACGTTAATGTAACAACGTACCGTTGGAAAGTGCATCGAACACATGGCGGCGCAAGCCGGTGGCATGCGTTGCCGAAATATCAACGGTTGGACGTTATCACACGCGTCACACGAAATATCGATTATCGAACACCGATTTCCAATGCGATCTACGTCTTCGCTCGTTTCCCGTGTTGTTCCTCCGTTACATAACCGTTATAACCGTTTCTGCGTTATTCGCTCCCAAGGATATCTCCAATGTATTTAATTTCGAAATAATTATTCTTCCGCTCGACTCCTTAAAAATTAATCGAGCGGCTGGATTCGATTATCGCGCATTGTGAAAAGATATCGAGATCGATGTAACTCGTCAACTAACTCGGATGATTTACATCGTGCGTGAATCGAACCAACTTTGACAAACTTTTCATTCTCTTTTCCGAGGCGAGAGGCGGAAAATTTTCATTCGGTTCGCAAACTCGCTGCGTAAAATTTATTATATTATAAATTGGAATCGCAGAGCGCGTTACGGATGATGCACGACACCGGTGCATCCGCAATATACCGGACAGGTGTAAACTGGAGCAAAGCGATAAAATATACCGCTCGTATATCTCATTTTAATTGTTGATTTAAACGATTTAAATTTCAAAACGCCCTCTTTCCAACAATCTGAGAATACGACGAACAATTTGAACGAGAGATCGATACTCCTTTGAAGATTTTCCCCGATTAACCGAATAATAAAATCGATTCTTCTAACGAAAAAAAAAAAATTAACACTTGTACGCCTCTAAACTAGGGTTAATTAATCGTACGAGGAATAACTCGTTGTAACGAAGCGATCAATTTTCGCCTTTTTTTTTACCTGAACGAGGCAAGTCGATTATGAACTCGATGGAAAATACGAATCGGCCGGGAGAGTAGAAAACGAAATTTTCGATCCTATCGAGTAAAAATAGAAGGTATTTCGACGAGGAAATAATAAAAATGACACGCACTAGCCATAAAGAGTGGCTAATAATAGGAACATATGGTGTTGCGGCAGGTGGCAGCTGTATAGTACGAACGAGCCGCTCGTGAATATCGCTGCTCAACCATCGATATATCAAGTTGCGAATAATCGGCTATTTCATTTTCCAGCTGGTTCTTAATATATACAATTGTATAATTTCGCGGGCAAAAAGTACGATATTCGTTTCTGGAATTAATATAAGATTATTATCTATTTGTGTTATCCTCGTTGGCCGAATCAGTTCATAAGTATTAACGGGATTTTACGGAAACACGACAATGTCCAATGATTCATTTCTCCTTTCACATCCAAGCTGTACAAGATACATGGAATAAATAATTAAACGATTATTCAAGCGTGTGCCGGAAGCACATTTGCTTCCCGTTAATTAAACGGCCGACGCCTGTTCCCCGTGCAACACTTTAGTTAGCAGAGCAAGCAGTTCGCCCTGTTATTCGTTTCCAATTATATCTGATTTTCATTCCATTTCCTCCTCGTTTATACCGATTGCCGACCAACCGTGACTCGTTTGAAAAAAAATTTAATCCATCGAATAATGAAACATGATTTACGTATGTAATCACGTTTAAATATGGCGGTTCTCCAATCGGTAGCAACGCCGGGATTCCCCTCTAAAATCGAGCGATCTAAAGATAGTCGAATAGCGATGGAATTGCTGTCACTGCTCTCAACCTTTTTGCTCCACTTCCAACCATCCTTTTTCCCCAAAGCTTCGACACTGGTTGGGTTTATATTTGGCAGTGAACGAATGGGAGCGAGCAAGAAGCGGAGAACGGGAGGGAGACGAAGAAACATCATCCTCTTTTTCTTCTTCTCTCCTACATATACTCGTTCCTTTTTTATTCTTCGTTCAACGGTCTAACAACGAATTTAGAGCCACTTAAATTAGCGGTTGAAGGACAGGAGGAAGGGAAATATAGGCAGAGCGAGTTTCCCGGCGAATGGGGGAAGAGGGGGGAGGGGAGAGAGAGGGAGAGGGGCACACGACTCGAGGAAACCGCAGGAAGTTAAAACTCGGACCGTAGAGAAACGTAATCCGAACGAGCACATCCGCATTACTTTTCAAGTCTACGATGCTTCGTTCTCTTTCTCTCTTTCTCTCTCTGTTTCTCTCATCGACGCAAGAAAATGTCGTTTCCTTGCTCTTTATTTCAATATTTCCCTTCCTTTCTTACGCCTTTCGTTTCTTCCTCATCTTCTCCGCCGCTCGTAGCTTCTTGTTAAAATCCTATTCATTCTTGAAATCCGTTCAGACGGAACGCACCGCGCGGAACGAGAAAGTTTCGCCAAGTCTACCACGCGCGCTCACCACGCATACCGATCCAGCGCCTAACTTTTTAGAACGTCGTTTCGACCGTTGGATTATTAACCTTTCCACTGTTTTTTGTCTCATTCCTATGAAACTCGGCTGCTCGATTATTTTTAAGCATCGCGACGAATTTTTCCACTTGTTTCTTCTTTCTTTCTTTTCTTTTCTCTTTATTATTATATATTTATATTTTTATAAAGCGCCACGGAAATTTTTACAATTAACTCGAAACTCTTGTTAAACGCTGTTATTTCCCTTTGAGTATTTTTTTCTACAGTTTTTTATATTATTCTAAAGAATATCTATAAAAAGAACGTGATAATTTAACGTGAAATAACTTGACTCGAAAGTAAACCGAAAATGCGCGTTACTCGGTGATGGAAACGGTCACGAAATGGCCAATTTCAATTACGAAATTTCGTTTTCGGATTTAATTAATGCTCGGCTCGGCATACGTTCGCGGCTCCACACACTCTAGAGCCAAATAACGCTCGTGCACGTACCGCGCAATATTTCGCAGCCAATTGGACAATTTAGCGATGCGTTAAGCCGCGTTCTCTCGATGAAGCAACAATGAGAAATTTTTCCTTGTATACACGTCGATCGATGTTTTCAAAAAAATTCTTTTTCATTACCCAGAACTGATGTAACAATAACTGTAACGGCTTTTGAAAAAATACCGCCATTCTTTGCAACGAATTATCCGTTCAACGATTTTATCGTTAAGAAAAAGAAAAAAAAAAATAATTGAGCGATTAGTTAGCAGCGTAGCACAGGTTAGAGAAAGGAGCGAAAGAATTTCTAGCAAACTGCTTTCCTTCTTGTGGAAACCGCATCGTGGGAAAGAGAAAGAGAAAAAAGGCGTTCCACTTGCGTGTTTAACGGATTAGAAATTATAACATTGAAGAAGAAGAAGGAAAAACAATCGCTATTATACCGCTTTTTCCAACCACTTTTTCCGCCCAACTGGTATTAGAAGCAACAAACGAGAGATGATGATACACTCGCGATTCGAATATTTAAACGCGGAGCGTCGTATGGAGAGAATTACCACTTTGTATGCACGTCCTCCGATGTTTTATTAATGAGAATCTGAACGAAAGCCGACTTTTTAGAAATTTACTCAATTTTTTTTTCACCTCTCGTCTCTTTTCTTCGACGAGAAGCGTCTCGAATGATAAATACTCTTATTTACTCTCTTAAATTTATTTATCCAATTTATTTAGAAAACCGAGTTAGAAAAAAATAAGTTAATTTCTCGATATTTGATAAAGATAATTTCGATGTGAAAATCGACGTACAACTTCTTATCGAACAAAGTACATACGAGTTACTCTGTAAATATTACTTAAGCGGTGTGCACAGATATGTTACTAGGTAAAGCGACGCAAAATATTTCACATCCGTCCGTTATTGGCTTACAAATTAATCGCTACAATTTTCATGATTACATCGTTAAACGAGTCGATGCATAACTCTTCTGTTCAAACAAAATAATTTCACGCGGAGGCTGATGAATCGACGCCAATTGCGAAACTTATGTCTCCGCACCGAATGTATCGATGCTTTCCAATTTACATTTCGTTCGTGCAAATGTTACACGGCGAAAAATAACGCTTGCCGTCGCGTGCGCGACGAATGTTTTCATCACGAGAGTAGAATTAATCGGTCGCATTACACGTGTACGTTTCGTTACGAACGAGCCAACGTTTCGACCATTGACACGCTTCGTTCGAAATAAATAATTAATTTTTCTACAAATTCCACGAAAAAAGATATTCCTCCCCCCTTTTCTTTTCTTCGCCCGTGTCCAATCGTATTATCTCACTAATGACGAATCGTCGAATTCGATTCGAACCAAAACGCCAAATGGTTAAACGTTATTTGCACACAAGAGCGGACATCCTTGACTGTTGCTACGTTTTAAAGGTCGTCGAATGTCCATCGAATAAGTTTTTCAACGCGATAATTTTAGTTCCTGTTTCTATGCCGATAATGAACGCGTAATTAACCAACTTACTGCGAAGTAAAACGTTGACCGTGCGCAAGCGATAGCCTACGATTACACTCGTACGAACACGTTGATTATACTCTCCTCGCGTAATCATGCCCGCCAATTTTTCTTATCTTAATTGCACTCCTCGAACTGCTTCTTTTTACAATCTTTAATTAAATACGATTCTAATAGGAAAAAAAAAAAAGAAAAAAGAATAGGAGAAAAAGATCGTAACGGTGAACGAGACTGTAATAAATCGTTGATTCGAAATCAATTTCCATCCAGTCGTAGACACTGATTCGCTTTCTACGTTTAAGTTTATGGCTAAAATATTAAACGTGTTTGGACCATATCGACACACACGTTTCGTTTTAATAATCCTCCATCTGTCTATATTCGTTTCGATAATTTAAAACTAGAAACCATTTTTCTCCAACACGCTGCATTACCGATTTATGCCCGACACGTTTCATCCTCCCCCTCTCCTGCCTCTTTTTTCATCGTAATTCTATTACTTTCGGTTAAAAATGTAAAGAAAGAAACGGGTAACCAGGTTGGACGATGCGAGGCCTGCGAATCTAGGACAGGTTGGCCAGAGTTTACAGGTCTTTAAAGATTCAATTCCGAGGAGGACGTGTCTCTCGAGGCAACGGCCATCTTAACTTGCGCACTTACTTGCTCGTATATACCGTGTAAATAAAATGGAGGCAGCGCTACGGACGAAATATTTTGCTTTCTTGCAAGGATAGGACGTGCACTTCTTTTCCACCGTAATTGTTATTTGTATTTCGCGCCAAACACGTACACCCAACAACGAATTACGTGCTGCGTTATCCACCTTCTTGAAAGAACCAGAGAATTTACGTACTATTCACTGGTGGAAGAGTCTGATTAATTTGGAAAAAAATATCTATTTTCACACGTATTTTTGTTTCTTCATATTTGTCACATGTAATAATCCAAAACGATGATATGCGTCCAAGCATCGATCTAGTCTTGGACTAGAAATATTATTCTAACGCGACTTCATAAAAATAATTTTTACGATTTTGACCGTGCAAATTGTAGCTCTTCCATGTGGTCAGAATCGTCAACAAAGCGTCTAGAGTGGGGATAGATGGTCCTAGCGAAGGACAACCCCTCTTGCCGCTGCGCCGTCCCGCGAGACTTCTTTATTTCGAGCAGTGAACACTAAGCTACGGAAGATAAAATTTACGAAAAGTAAATTTATTGGAAGGTAACGATCGGTCGATCATCAAGGATAGTTACCACGCAAGCTCGTAACAAATTGAAATTTGATTTGATTCCACGATTGTGATTCATCTATTGTGTAACTGTTTTTCGAGTGACTCAGCACGAAAAACAACGGATTTGGTAACTGGTTTCTGCAAAAATAAGGTTAGCCAATGTTTGTCCGTTTATCTCGCGCGTATAAATATTAGCCTCGACAGATAATCGGGAGGGAAAAAATATTTCTCGATATCGACCGTTCGATTAATACCAACGGAATCCTCTCCGGTTATTTTTTCCCAATATTATTCGACTCTCTTCGCTTCCAAATCAATCGAATTCGCAATCTCGATTTGATTCTTTGGAAAGTAATCGTGCCATTGTCCGCCTACACACGAGCCTACGTTTAAAGAGGGATGATTCGAAGCCACGAGACCTCTTAATCCGAACAATGGTCGTCCGTGGGCTGTCGGCAAGCGAGCGTGAAAATTATTCGAATAATTGATCGAAGGTCGGTGAAGAGATAAGAAGGGGGGGGAGGCACAGATCGACTCGCTCTCGCTCTTGGAACGAGAAAAATAGCGAAAGATCAACACTGTGCTATGATTCACTCGAACCGCATAGGCGTGTGTTTGAAAGGGCAGATTAGGATCCTCTCGCTATCTTCGAAGAATCAATCGATTATTTCGTTTTCTCGACAGTTCCTTTTCCCTTGCGTAATAATTTTATTAATTCCTTTTTCCTATAAACATCAAGTACATAATCGATAAAAAGAAATAACTGCCGATTCATACCGGATACTGTATTATTTATATTTAATTACGAAAATTATCGAGGGAGGAAGAGGTAATTTTAGAAGGAATTAATACAATGGAAAAGGTAAAATAAAAAGCGTTCGGAGTTCGATAAACCGCGCGAAGAAGCGACAAGCCCGAGGCGAGGAAGAGAGATGCGAGCGAGCGATACAGAGGAGATAAAAATGAAATGATGATGTATAGAAACTTCGATGTAGATAAAGAAAAGAGGAATCGAACGGGGAGATTTATGTAAAGATAAAAAGCGATATACTACGCGAACGGATATACTTATACGACTAATGTTACGGTCGATAATTTTTGAGGACTGTTTTCTCGAATAGAGAGAAAAATGGAGGGGGGGAGAAAAAATATAATTGCGTAAGATAAATACTCTCACGACGCGCTCTATAATCACGTAATATTATAAAACGAAGGAGTATAATTCGTAATCTCCGCGATAGTATCGCGATGGAACGTTTTAAAATTAATCTTCGGCTAAGTTTAACCTTTATTTTTCCCCTTTTAATTATTCAACGGGCATAATACGAATGCGTGTCACATCGAATGTATACCACCCCGACAAGGAGGCGTATCTCCACTTGAATTATAAATAACGACTGACTGAAAATAACGCGATGGAACCCATATTCCACTCTATACAACGATACATATCCGCGCTACACAGTTTCTAGCGAAAATTTCTTTCCGCGAGATAGGAATTTTAGGTCAATTCTCTCTCTCTCTCGTTCTTGTAAATATACAAAGACTCTTTCCATCCGTTTCGATCGTGCGTATGTATATATTTTGAAAATCACGGGCTTAAATAAATCCTTCTGCTCGAGAAGGGGAGTCGTTAATTTCTCGGTAACCTAGAAACAAGCGGACGACCCAGACACGGAGAGAGATACTGAGATAGACTCGATGGCTGAGCCAGGGAATTGAAAGAAATATAGAGGTGGGAGGGGGAAGCGAGTGGGAAAACGACGAAGAAAAGTGGAGGCCGGAGAAGAGCATAAATGGAGAGGAAAGAGAGAGACAGAGAGCATGGTGTGCGCGACATGACTCATCGAGTGGCGAACCGTCGTAGAAAACCCTCGATCGCATCGACAACCAGGAATATGAGAACTCGTCGAATAGATGGACGAAATCGAGAGTAAACGTTTAGGTGAAAGTTGCAAGGTTACGAGTATCTTATGCTTCGAGTATCTTAGGTATCAATTTCCTTTCTTCCAAAATTTCGCGAAAAATCGGTAGGTTATCTAAGAACGGATCGTTAAATGACAAGGAAAAGATGGAGGAGGGAGAGAAGATTTACCCTCGAGTATCTTATCTCGTATCTCTCTGTTCGTGGAATTTTAGGGGAGAATGCAAACGACCGTAAAGGGAGAAGAAAAAAGAAGTTTGCTAGGCGAGCGGTAACAGACGTTTACGCGTAGGGAAGTGACCAGTGGCTCCACGAATCGATCGAAGCCAATTTCGTGTCCGACTCGCGTATCGTTCGCAATATGTCGAATTTATCGAAGGGGCATAATACGTTTTGATAAAGCTGGATCAAGGGAAATGTGTTCCAAAAACTTCACATCCAACAAACTTATCTGTTGTTATTCGTTAAAGAATGAATTCTTATTCTCTTACAGGGATATTTTTCTTAACGAAACACATCGAATGTCTAAAAGAATTTCCAAAGGCTTCTTTTTCTTATTTATTGTTATTATCTAAATAAACTAAAGATAGACATGAAGATAAATATAACGGGGAATTTTCCGTTTTGAAATTGGGAAAAGTATTACGACTTTATTTCCGACGCTGCCTCCCTTTCTATTTCAACCTGTCTTTGAGAAAAACGACGAATTTCGTAAAATTGTTCATCGAATTGCGTCCTTCCTTCGTTACGCGTCGTGTAATAATAATAATTAGAACGAGTAAATTTGTACGAATACATTAAAATTTATCCTAAAATTATACAATTTTTTAAGCAAAGGAGATTGTATCAATAAGATAATAGCGCCTCAGGTTTATTACTTACATCCTTCTTAATTGCGAGTTAGAGGCTAGAACTCGTTAAGTAGGAAACGTGACGCATCCAATCGTAATTGCAAAGTATGCCGAGGAAAGAGATCAAAGTTAATAATATTCCATCGTCCGAGAAATCTTATTTACAAACCGAGATAAATACGAATAAAATATGAAATGGAATACGCGATAAAAAATTCTTCAACGACGATTACCACGTCTTTAAATAGATACTAATTTTGAGCTAGAAGGAACATAACCTTACGAATGCTCTTACGCGTTATATAAAATCCATTCTTTCGCCCTGTCATGTATACACGTAACTACGTATATCACGTAGTTCGAAAAAAAATACGACTCGTGAACATTTCGTCGAACATTTTTCGAATTATCCTATCTATCTTCTTCGTAGTACCTTACTTTTCCACAAAGTTCGCGTAATCCTTCGCTAAACATCGCCGATAAATAACGCTCTAAGCTTCCTCCCTATGTAGTAGATTCATCCGTGAACAATGCGAAACTTTCTAATACGTAGGCGCAAAAGGCATATTACACCTCGATCGCGACGTTACCTACATTACCGACCCACCGATGCTCAACGAGAAAACATTCGTCGGACGATCGAGAACAAACAGTGCTTTTGCTCGTTCGAACGTCGATGATTCGAATCGAACGAGTTTCGAGCACACGAGTATACGAACGCGGAGTTTTGCTAACCTAGAGGAACGAGAAGAGTAAACGCGAGAGAAAGGGAGAGGAGTGGAAAGGAAAAGGCTGAACGCAACTCGCGTATTAATAACGCGAGCGGCGAGGGCGAGATGGAAAATCGAAAGAAAGAGGGGCCTTTTTAACCCCTCTGACAAACGTGGTAAAAGAGAAAGAGAGAGAGAGAAAGAGTTTGCCGCATTATCCCTCGACCCTAAGCAAACTGCGAGCGAGTGCAGATTCATCGTTCCTCCTCCTTCGCCTCCTCTTTCTTTTCCCCGCTCCCCCTTTTCTCTCCCAGTATACACCGTCTATGCGCCCGCCAAACGTACGATGCGCTGTAACGGTGCGCGTGTATTTGCGTATCTTCATGCCGAGCGTGGATAGACCATTTCCACGAGTCTAGCCGAGAAAGATTATAACGCAACACCGATCGTCTTTCAATACGCGTTGTATCGATCGATTGAATCGTTTCTAACCTTGAATTTCGATGGATGATTCAAAGAGAAGTTAAAAAAGAAATGAAAGGCAGAAAAGAGTCGATTGGTTGGTGGCGTGAGAGTGACACCGCACAATGGACCGTAAATGCATCCGCAAATATTCTCCGTGATACCTATATATACGGTACGCGTGTTTCACATGCAAAGTCACACCCATGAGTGTGGAAACGCGACTCTGTACATAAGTGGTTACCGACGGGGAATCAGCGGTATGAAATGACAGAAACAGGTAGGACGAGGGAAACACGCATACGTTTAGAAATTTCTCTCTCCTGGCTGAGAGAGAATATTCATCATCGAAATACATATAGCGGAACAATAACCGTTAATGGTCGTTTCGAAAACGACGCGTTATTTATACGCGATAGATTGTTCGCGATGAAGGGCGGAAAACTTGTCTTAACGTTCGTAACACCGTCTCTCCCTCCCTCTCCCTACCTTTCCAACTCCTCCTACTTGCGACAATACAACGAGAGACGCTCTGCCCGACACAAGGAACGCAGCGAAGAACGGAGGCGTTCGAACGACGTAAGCGATGATGTAACAAGGGGGAAACGAAGCAATTATGTCGCGTTGGCAACTCGCGTGAGATTCGTCATCGCCGCGTTGGGATTTTAAAGTTGTGAGTGCACGACGGTATAAAGGGAGGAGAGGGGAGGAAAAAAGAAGAAAAAGAGAAAGATAAGGAAGAGGGGAAAAAGTAGCGCGTATCCACGTTTACATTATATCGATGATCGAGCGCACGCTCGATAATTAATTCCAGTGTAACCACGTATGCTGCATCATCGATCGCTAATTAATCTCGTAGCTTCCTTTCGCGATAATTAGTAATTAACCTTCGCTTCTTTCGTTTCTTTTTCGTTGTGTAATTAAACAACGGATACGATTTTTTTTGATCGAATATTACCAAAAGGATGATATTTGAAACGTAGCTTCCCGAAATCGCGCGAAAGCGGGAGAATTTCTTGAGAGGTCGAAGAAAGGAAGCGAAAAAAGAAAGGACTCAACGACAAATAGAAATTTCTTCGGAGCGAAATCCCGGGAGAGTGGTTCGCGAGAAAAATCAAAAAGACGATTCCCGTTTTCGAGAATATTTCGCGAGAGCTACAAGGGGCCGGATTTCCTCTTGGCTGGATCGTAGAGGGAAAGAAAAGATGGAAGAAATGGAAAGAAAGAAAAGTAAGAAAGAAAGAAACCGAGTGAAGGAAGAGAAGGAGGAGGTGGAGGGGGAAGTTCTCTCTCGTCCAGAGTGTAGCAGAAAAGGAGAAAGAAACAAGAGAGACGCTGTCTCCCGCGGGGATGAATAATTCAGTACGGGCGCGCATAGTTGGACGCGCCCATGTTGCTTATACGTGTGCGAGTGTTGCGCGTGCAATCCGTGCGTATATATATACATATATACGTAGGGCAGGCACAAGGTGTGCCAGGAATGAAATTGTCGTCATGAACCACGCTCATTTCTACTAACAACATCCAATCTATGCCTCCACACGAATGCTCGAAATTCTTCCTCCATGTCCTTCGATCTTCGATTTCAAATTTCCGATTCTTTTTTTTTTTTTTTTACAATTCTACGACACATTTCGCGATGGAAAAATAAAAATTTCGGATTTCGATCCCAAGCTTTCAATTCAATTCAATAGGCCATGTTTTTGTTAAACAGGTGAATAATCATTTTTGCCGAGTTCCTTTAAATTATATATATATATATATAAATAATTTATAAATTCAAAATATACTTTTACTACTAATTTAATCATTATCACTATATTTTAAAAATTAAAATATATATTTTTATAGAATAAATAAAACTTAAAATTTTTTTTTTTAAAAATTAAATTTTTATAAATAAATTTATAGTTTATCCCATAAATTTTTAATATAAAAATTAATACTAATAAAGTAAATTTTAATGTATTAAAAATTTTATATCTAAATTAAATTTATTTCTAAAAAAACTAGATATTAATAAGTTCGAATAACATTTAATCTCTAAATTTATATTTATAATTTTAATGTAAGAAAAAAAATTTTATAAATTTAGCTCACTTATTTTCGAGATATTTAAATTTATTAAATAAATTTTAATCAACCCTGATACAAAAGGTACAAAATAAATTCTACTTTTTTATATTTTAAAATATTCGTTCACATTACTTTAAATTATATACAGCTCGCTTCGTCTTATCGTTTTTTTAATTTGCAAAACGTACCGCTTCCGTCCTGCGTTGCGAGCTGTCGCTCGCGCCTTCTGTTCAGCCTCACCGGCCAAACTAACCGAGGAAATACCACTTCCTTTAACCGCCGTTGTTGCCAAAACGTTGCTCTTCCGCGTGAGATTAATTCGCGTGAGAATTAAGTATCGGAAATTCGGAGGATAATTCGAAATAAAAGAGATAAATTCGAAATTGTTAAACTTATATATTTCTTCGATTTTAATTTTGCAATATTTTCGTAACGACATAGTTTCGTAAAAAGGGAGAGAGAGAGAAAAAGAGCTGTTGTTTTCCAGGGGAATAAATAAATATTTCATAATTTCGAAACTGTGGTATTTAACGTTTTAATTCGGTAAGGAAAGAAACTTGGCGATAATATTTGAGTAAATAGACGAAACAAACTGCGTTTCGAATTTCAGGGGGAAATTTGTCAAAGAAATGGAAGTTTCATCGTTGAGTCACTCTCCGACGACGGGTAAATTGCGTTTCACGTTATATAACGCTATTTCCATATTTCGCTGCAACAGCGAATCTCGAGAGTGAAAACTTATCGCCAAAAGAATAAACGGATCGGGCGAATACCCTCGCGTTTTGCAAAAACAATTGGTCCCTATTTTAAAAATATACCAGAAATTATCCTAACTTTATAATAAAATAAAAAAGTTATAAAGGATAATAAAGTTAACGCAAAGATACTAGAATCTTTGTAATATTTCGAAATACAGAAAACTTGGTAAACTTGTTTTTGACTCGATCCCCCTTTTGAAAGTAAAAATACACAAAAGTCTCCAACAATATATTACTCTTATTATTCTCTTCAAACAATTTCGAATTTTAAACAGCGCGCCATTTTACTTCACCCGCGTTCTCAGGCGGACGGATCACAGACGATAAAAAGTTGCGCTTAATAGGGCACCAATCAAACGCGTACAACGCCAATTAACGCTCCAGCCTTTGTTAGTCGTTAGAGATTAATGAGCCCGCTATCGAGCGAGTGGCATTTAGAATTATCAAACCATCTCTTCGACTAATTACGCCATGTATATATATATATATATATATACATACCTGTAACCATCGCTAGGATCCATCATTTTATTCCAAATTGCAATTCAAACTTTCCTTCTCGCTCTTTTATTTCCATCCATTGTGTATCCGCGCGCCGTTCCAATCTTTTCGAATAATCCAATTAATCCTATCTGATGCTGGCGGCCCAACATTTTTTTTAACCACCGTTAATCGCGTGCATGTGTGTAGTTACACGTATACACGCTCGTTTGGAAAGGGGGTTAAGGTCGAAAACGTGAAATTAGCGGCAACACGGCGATCCTTCGTAAACACACCACATGTATGTACACGTATATATATATATACATATTATATGTATATATATATACGCGCCACTGTTGGAATATCAAGCCGTTTCCGTGCCACTGTTACAAAACGCTCGATACGAGATTACACGCGTACACGTAGCTTTTTAAGCTAATTCGGCCGTGTTATCTTTCGATTGGACGACGATAACCTTTCGCGAAGCTCTGGCCGTTCATTTGAATTCCACCGATAAGATCGATAATTACACCGATGCTATGCATTATCGCGTCGGTCGAGAAAATAAAGGCGGAGAGGAGGTAATTGGGTCGCTGGAGGGGAGGAGAGAGAAGAGAGAAATAATATTACGTGCCAAAAAAATTTGTCCGCTGGAATTAAAACAAAAAGTGTCAGATTAGAACACGCTTTCTTTTTTCTACTTGAAGTAAATGAATATCGATCCACGAGACACGTGCAAGGATGCGACGCGTTCGATACGTTCGCCTGAAATGGAAAGAACGTTCAATTATGCCAAGGTTGACGATCCTTTATAAGCCGAGGGGAATTAGTCCACCGATCGCTCGAATTTTTCGTTCCCATACTTTCGTACGATCGAACGGACGAAAAAGAACGAAAAAGATCGATCGAATCAAAGGAGAACGTTTATTAAAACTTTTATTAAAAATCAAATTTGATCAAATTTTTTCCCCCCACTCGCTAAACACTGCTAAACGCGTCGCCGTATCCACTAGAATATATCATAGACATGGGTTGCATATGGGTTAAAGGGTAATCCACCGTGTATCGATTTTCCACTCGGTCGTATACACGTACACGCGTGCACACAGGCTAGGCCGATTCTAGGATGGGTCGATTTTTCGTTGCTCGGTAGGCAGACGGTGTGGCAGCTGCGATATCCCTTTGCACCTGGCTATCTACATTGGCAACCGAGCCAACGTGTCGCAACGCTGCCTTTTCGCTAGTCGAGTACGCGATATACGCCAAGTATATGTGCCTACCCTTGGCTTCGGGCCTTATACGTGGAAATAGGGAAAAGGAAAAAAGGAGGGGAAAGAAAGAAAAAGAGGGGAACAGCTGTGCGGCCCCTTTTGCGCCAACCGCCTTTTAAAACGAAACTGAGCTTTTAAGGCCTCGGAACACGCTTCTTCCATGCCTCGTGTTTTGTGCTTCGAAGAATGCGCCGGTTAATACACACGTTGATTGCTAATTGCGAGAGGTTCGCCTCGGGCTGTTTTCACGCGCCATTGCATTTTTCCTTCTTTAATTCTCTTTTCATCGGTTTACATATACCAACGGAAATATGAAATATTTTCGATTGTTCGGAACAATTGGATAATTACACGCGTACAACGACGAGAGAGGAAGAAGATACGATTCGATATTCGAAGGAAATGTTTGCGTAAAGTAAAAAGTACAAAGCGAACGAGTTATCCCGTAAGTCGAGAATGGTTTTACGTTCTCTGTATCATTTTTTTTTTTCGAAAAGAGTCCATATATGGAGCAAAGCAGTAAGCAGAATATAGAAAAGGCTCGCCGCTGCTTTTTTTAAAAATGCATTCGATCCAGTGTACTCGCAGCCGCGGAAAAAATTCTCTTTCTCCGAGTTTCGTTTACCTTTTTCCAAAAGCTTCTGGAAATGTTATTTTTTTTATAAATCCAACGCGCCAGACCTTTGAATTTCTTTCGGAACAATTTAACTATCGCTCTCCCCTTCGCGTCTCGTCCCTTAATTTTAACGTCTTATTAAATTTCGACGTATCGTTTCGAGTCCGTTTCAAATATGGTTCAAGTCTACGGGGGATACTGATAATTATTTCGTGATCGGCAAATCGATAAGTGGCCATGTATCGATGCAGCCAAGGCCACGATTTCGAAATATTCATCGCTCATTAATTTATACCGAGAAAATTGGTACAAGCGGCCGATGCTCGTTCCAATTCTCGTTTCGCCACAAATTATGCGCAATTGTGCAACAATCTAATTCCCTTTTTTCGCGTAATCTATCTATCACTTTTCGCATCGATCAATATTTTTTTTTATTCGCGCAAAACTCGCTAATAAAATCGTGTCTTTCTCAACTTTTTCATTTCATTTTTTCGAATAAATTCACGGATCACAATAGTGGAATTTGGAATGAACTCTGTATCGAGAAATTTATTTTCATCGGGAGGATACAAAACCCAATAAAAATCTAATCGTGTCTTTTTCAACATTCGAAAAGTTCTTTTCGAATTTCTCTCTTTTTTTTTTTTCCTCGATTAAACAGTGAACAGAAATTTAAATTTAACAGGACTTTTCAACAATTTTTCAAATTTTCCTTTTTCACCTTCCGTGACTGAAATTCGCAACGATGAAAACCTGCAAGTTCGAAATTTACTTCTTCTCGGATACAAAATTCGTACAATTGCGTGGAAGAAGAGCGACGATAAAATTCGATCTAAAACGACGCGCACGTAAAACCGGAGTACATACACACGACTCCTTTCGCGGAGCTCCTTTTAAAACCAGTCCTCCTCTCGCTATTACACGGTTCGCTTTCACGACGGACGTTCTCCTCGCCGGCCACGTCCCTCTCCTCCCCACGCGGATTTTATCTTTTCTAACTATTCCCCCCTCCCCTCCCTACTCCCCTCCCCTAACCTATCGCGATATTTTCGCGTCTTAATAGCTATCGCGTCGAAAGAAACAGGAGAGAAAAAGACGAAGACGGAGAACAGTTTCGGCCAACCACGACACCGCTTTCCAACCGCAAATGGAATATTTCGTGTCGTGTATATATATATACTCTCTTCTTTTTCCAAGCGACGTATTCCACGATAATCTTTTAAACGGGAAGAGGAGATGCGAAATGAAATTAATCGATTCTTTTATAATATTACGGACAATTTTTAACGGAGAGGCTTCTTCAATCTTTTATTTCTTTTATTCAACCACACGCGGATGCGAACGAAGGAATTTTAGGCATTGAAGATGCTCGACACAGGCGGATGAAAGCACGATCCCTCTGAAAAGGGAAATTTGAAAGTGAATGGGGGATGCGGCGTCGATACGCGAAATGCAGCCGCGGAGAAAATGGAGGATTTTATAGGAGAATCGAAAACTTTTGAACAAGCTATTCAATTAATCACACGGAAACAGAGTCTCTTGAGCGGAAACGAGGGAGGAACGTATCGTCTTGGAGACATTCTCGATTATTACACCTCGCTTAATCCTTTCTTCGAGATAATCAAAAAATAAAAATCTTTCCAACTAGGGAAAATTTATATTTCCGTAAAATAACGCCGTGGATCGTTGTTGAGAAGGATTATTCGAATATATCGGTTGTTGTGGGATATTATTGACGAATGGAGGGGGGGGAACGACAAAGAAAGATTGTCCGCGAAATTATTCCAGTCTGTTACGTAAATTATTATCGATCTCGGTGTCACGGTTAATGAGAAGTGGGCAGAGCCAATGAATCATATACCGAGAGAATCGACTATTTCGAGGGCATGACGAGTTCTTTGTCACGAACTTCACCACTGAAAGCTTGCTCATTTATTATGCAAAATACGAGAATTTATCTTGGGTCGCGTTCTAGTTTCCTTCGAGGAAGAAGGAACCTGCTTATCACGAAATACATTCCAATAATTCATAATAAACACCTTCTTCGCGAATAATAATTCTGGCCGACGATAAAATAAGAGATGAACGCTGAAAATCTTAAGCGGATCGTTAAATTCGATTAATAGCGAAAACGTTGCATTCGTTTATTGCGAACACTGAATGGGAAATTCTCGTCGATCAAACGAAATTTCAACTTTCAGTCGGAACGGGAAACAATTTGTTGACGAACACCAACAACAGCTGTTGGTCTCGCTATGAAACGTTCGTGAAAGTTAAATAATCGATTTCTGAAATATTTTGATCCGAAAAACAACGAAAATCCGATTTTAACCATTTATATATATTTTCAAAGCGAGCGTATTTTACCGATGATTTTTATCAATTATATACATCTACGAAGATCGAAACTCGTGCAAAAAGGTGGAGTAGTAAGGTTTCATAATTGATCGTTTCAACTCACGATTTCGAAACCTTTAAGCAAACTTTAATTCGCTTTCGACGAGTGTAATTCTCGCCAATCAGACAAACAATTCTTGGACGAGAATTGAACCGGCTGTCGTCGACAGCACGTGCTGGCGAGAGTCGTTAAAAGCGAGACTTTAACTAGATGGACAACCGAGGCCCTTCGAGTAATTGTGTCAACGTGTATAGGGTTTCGCGCGTGATGCTGGCCAACATCTTAAGCTGCGTTTACATTGACCGAAACTGTTCCACCATAGAAACGGTATACGATCGATTAACGCGAAGGTTATGGACGTCGGTTCTTTGGAAAATTGTTCCAACTTAAAGTTTTAATGCAAGGGTAGATAAGAATAACGCGAAACGATATTCAAATAAGATCAAATATCCGTTCAGAAAGGGACGGGTAAATGCGAGCAATTTTATCAAACGGGAAGATTGGCTATCGTCCAGATCCGATTTGAATGCTCTTTGACTGTAAAATATGGTCCAATTTGGACGGGATTTGCCTCGATAGTTAGAAAAATTCGGACGATTTAAAAAACTGATTAAACCGTAATCGTACAATAAATATTTCGTATTTGTGTAATCTTGGCGATATCGATAGTATCATCGATAATGGCGAGTACTACGCAGCGTGGGTGTAGCGTTACGCGTGCAGAACCAACGAGTCAGCCGGTCATGGGAAAATAGAAGTTTTTAAAGCGCCTTGGCCGTAGAACGATGGAGTAACGGGTTGTCGGAGGAAAATTACCGCGAAGCCGATCTTTGTGGTTACAGTTACCGCGCTCGTTTCTCGCCGTTGCTCCTTTTCTTTCCTTTCCATCTCTCCTTCCACTTCTTGGACCCTTTCTTTTGTCTCGACACCGGTGTTAGAACGCTGCGACTAAGGTCTTCTGCTGCTTTTCCTTCCGACAGGTTCAAAACTCGTCGAGGTTGCGCGCAAAAAAGCGTAACAACGGTATTACACGCGTTTCTCTCCGGCCTGGACACGCCATGACCAACGCTCAACGCACGAAAACCAAATACGCGGAAGCCTACTGGGCATGCGCAGCTGGAGGAAATTAAGATCACCAACGGATCATCCGGAAATGCGCGAACAACGCACCGAACGCGCACTGGTTCGACCATTGTTGCGTTCGATCCCCTGTGTCACTGGAAAATATCAACCGGTCGGTTTAATTGGTTGCAAAGCAGACGTGAAAGCACGATCGTCGTGCAATTTGCTCGTTATTCGTGAAACGCGACGAGCTATTTCGAGATCGCGTGGATTTCGTTTATACCCAACGATTACACACTTGTATCTTTGCCAAACGACCCAAAGTTTCGACGAGTTTAATTTTGTCAGATGCTCCTTTCGTATTTTTCTTTCAAATTTCGTCAACTACGCACATTACTTGCGAAAGTTTATCGCGTAATAAACGTAAAATTACGAGTTACAAACAAAAAATATACTGCTTCGTTTAATACCACGAATTGTTTATTAAATATATTTAATATCGATAATGATCCAAGATGAGATTCGTAAATTCCTATTTTATTCTTAATTCCATTGCGTAAACGGTTCATCGCAAATTTTGTTGAAAAAAGACAACGAAATGTAAAATTATAAACAACCACAATGATGGGTCTTACTTGAATAATCTTCTCTCGTGGAACATATGTTCCATTCATAAAATGAAAAGGTAACCAGTAAGCCGTACGATATTTTCCTTTCATAGATCGACATCTGTCGACGATAAAAACTCTGATCGGATTTGATCGGAATGATAACCAATCTTCCCTGTCCTAAAGAAAATCCAATCGTAATAAATCCAACCGAATCTCGATGTATAGTAATATAGTAAAAGAGAAAAAGAAAAGAACGAAAAAGGTTCATAAGATAGTTCCGGATTCGATGATAAGCTCTATACTTGGAGAAAGGGATCAAAAGAAGCGACGAAATAGCCAAGATTATCGTAGTGAATTTCCAAGAGCGCGGGAAAAACTCACCTGTGATATTAGTTTCGGCAGTGTATGCGTATGCGCGTGCGCATGATTGCTATGTCCTGTCGAAGACCGTTCGGTGTTAGGCCGTTGTTGCTGCTGTTGGCCGGCATCCGATCTGAGATCGTGCCTCCATCTCAATACACCCATCATAACCGCCTACTGTATCCTCGATTGCGTTTTAAACCTCTACAAAACACGTATCCTTTCAACTCCGCACTAGGGGAACCAGTTCGATCTTGACGCACCGACCTAACCTAACGCGACGAGTGTCCTGTTGCACCCTTTACGAGGCTATGCTGATCCTCGAAACGTTAGACACCTCGATAAAGCGTACGATTAAATTCGACTCGGTACAAGTCGGCACACGCCGCGTAAAAATACGAGCGTATCATAAGCGATATTTGTGCACTTATTTTTACTTTGATCGAAAAACGCGCGGGAAAAAAATCCTTCGTACTACGGAAATATGCATATATTTCTTTTGTCGTGTACTAGCACACCGATAACCAACCACCAAACTATACGCCAATATTTCCGTTTCTGTAATTTTCTCGATAATATCTCGTAACTGTTCACAACACTATTCGCGTGTATATCGCGAATAAATACAATTTTGAATCACTTGAAATTCGATCGTACGACTGTTCATTTGATCACTAAAGTTCACTGTCATTTTCATAGTTCGATCTCTCGCAATCGAACCGCGGACAAAACGTATACGATACCACTTAACGGTGCGTGTCACTTTTTCCTGGTTATTCTAGCTTCTCTGGTCGTCGCTCACGTTTCGATCAACCGAGCGAGGTCAGAATAGAAAGTGTTTACACCGTGGGCGCGTTCGGTAGACAGGATTGTGTACACACGAGCATGTATACGATACACGAACACGTAGACGGACGAAAGGAACGCGTATCAACAGTTCGGTGTCGTAGAAATGCAGGAGCGCGACTGGCATCGAGACCGTACGGTTCGAGGCTTGCCTCGTCTGCCGTCTCTGCTTCCCACCGCTACCTCCTCACCCCCCCTCTCCAACCCCATCGTGCTCGCGGCTTGAACGTCCTGCTGTTCTTAAAGCTCTCCCACCATCCTGCTATCGTGCCGTGAACAAACGTTGCCATGGTCGCCATCAAACGCGTAAACTTGGTTCCACGCAAACTTCCATCATTTTCTTTTCTCGAGATTAACGATCAATCGATTCGATCGTAGGCGTTCTCAAATTAGCTCTCTTCGAGAACCGTTAGTTAATAACTCGCAATTTTTCATCACAGTTACGAAAACCAAGTAGTTGCGAATTAACGGAATTTAATTCGATCAATTTTTTGAACGCGACCGCCCAACTATTTTCAATTCAAATCGATTCGATCGTTTAAAGATTTCGTATGGAATTATTATCCGATTTAAATTCGTACATGCTATTTCTATATTGGAACCAAGATTAAAATATATGTATAAATAAATTTGACAGATTTAAAATCTAGATGAATTCGTGTTTTTGACGTTGAATGCTTGCCGCTTTCGAATTTATTTGCAAAAAAAAGCCGAAAACGACATTAATTAATGTAACGTAATTATTTGCTTATATTTTAATTTTTAATGCGTATTTAAAAAAAAATACGCTTTTCTATATCTATAAATTATATGTGTTTCTACTATAAATAAAGAAAACAT
Source organism: Apis cerana (assembly GCF_029169275.1). Lineage (NCBI taxonomy): Eukaryota > Metazoa > Arthropoda > Insecta > Hymenoptera > Apidae > Apis > Apis cerana. The sequence goes on from NC_083861.1 coordinate 11,805,404, forward strand.
GAATCATGTCCACGTTTTGATTTACCAATAAAATAACATTGCCATTTAAGAAAGAAAATTTATCGATATATTCAATATAAAGGATAAGAAAGTACAAAAGCTTTTATGATTAAACATCTAATTTTATAAATTGACATTTCTTCGAATGCTTCCCTCGACTACAATTTCTCTAATGGATAGCAACGATGCTATGAACATTAAGCTTCTCCGTTCAGGAACAGAAACAGAGAGAGAGAGAGACAGAGAGATACATAATCGAGCCGCAATCCGCAAAATAATCGAAACCTTAACAACGATGCTCGACGATGAAGAGAAGAGTTCTCGAGCATCGATGATGATCTCGCTAAAGTAGCAAACCGCAATTCAATCCTAATTCTGCAGTTGATTCGTGCGAAACGTATTCGTCCAATTGAGACAATTTGCAAGCATGGACGGAGAATTAGTGGCCGAGAACCAAGATGGTAAACCCTTAAACGCTCTATAACCCTTATAACCCTCGTAATCCTCTTGTTTCACTCAATCTAGACTTAACCATCCGATAACTGGATGAAAAATTATCGAAAACGAGAATTTGATGAAGTTTGACTCTCGAAAGCCAAGGGACGAACAATTGTTGGGCGAAATTGTTTTAACGACAGGTGGAGAGGAAGGCGGAGGGAAGGTTTCCAGCCAAGAGGAAACGCGCTGCCACGGCACAGAGGCTGGCAGCAGAGCGGATGTCATTTCGTGGTCGACTTATTTCGTTACCGGTATAGGTAGGTAGATAGTACCAAGGCTTCCCATTCCTTTGTGTCCACCTCTTTCATTATTTTACCCAACTTCCTGCGTCCGAAAGCGACACAACGGCTTCTCTCGGCTGCGATCGTCTCCGCGATGCCGTTCCTCCCCTTCGCCTCCCCTCTCCGCCTTCCTTCTTCGCGGCCATCCTTCCCCTCTCCTCCTCCGCCCCTACCCCCCTTTCACCGCCTCCCTTTCTCGCGTTTCTTCGTCTTGCGCGCGACTCTTTGAAAACGCCAACCTTGTTCCATTCTTAACGACCGTTCTTCGAGTCAAAGACATTGGGCAATAAGCGTCGGACCGACTACGAGTTATCGCGTTGACGCGTGGGCAGATGCCTGCCCTCTTCTTTATTCTTCAGAAGGAACATCAAAGCCAACCTCTCTTTCTCCGGGAATAGCAGTGATCCTAGGGCACGATGTAGTTTATTCTCTTCACGGATGGAAATCTGCGTTATGATTTACGACGAATACGGATACACGAGATATGAATATATAGAATATTTCATCCGATATTCTTTTCGGACTCGACCATCCTTTTTACGGATAAGTTAAAATAAAATGCAAATGCTATCTCTTTTTACAAATACGAAAGTGTATCTTATCAAGTAAATACGATATTTCTTGATCTTTAAAGAATGGTAAATATACAAGTCTGGTGATCGGCGAGGTATTATTACAAATGATAATGTGAATAATTAAATGAAAAATATTGCGATTATTATTTGGATATCTTGGAAGGTTGGGAAACACTGAGCTAGAATAGTATCGATATCGGCCTCCTCACTCCCTTTTTATTTTTACGGAATTAGGCTCGAATTCGAGATAACAGACAGCTGCGTTTCGGTTTAAATTATTGTATCGTGGAGAAACAACGATGGAATCATCATCCTTCGATGCATGTTCAACCGATCGACCGATTCTCCGCGCTTTCTCTTTTTTGAATCATAGGATTCTTTAATAACTTTCGAAGGAAATCGATGGTTTCTTCCTTTAGAGAATATTAAAATTTTTATACGAAGGAAAAAATCGATCGATTGGTTACGACCACGAAAGAAACTTCTTCTCCATTGAACATACAAATATAAAATTTAATTTAACGAGAGTAGACGGAACGTGTAAATAAACGTTACTTAATTTACGACGTTTCTTTATGTCAAATTAGGAAGTTGTTCTATTGTTGACACAGAAACAATTAAAAATTAGGTAACGAGTACCGTTCATTAACATGACAATACATACTCGCACGGTCTCGGTTATTTAGTACCGATGGAAATTGAACGACCTCGATGAAAAAGTTCCCTCGTATTCCCTCAGATTTCTTTCCATCTCTGTCTCGTGCGCTCGAGGATTAAAATTAGTTTATTATTATTAATGCATACACGCATTGCGTCACGCGATAATTTAATAACCGCGAAAAAGAAAAAAGAAAAAAGCGGATATATATATTACGATGCGTAATAATAACGATTTCATAAAACGCTCAAAGCGTAACGATGTCAAGTTCGGGCTGTGTTTTGCGCCAGTTTCGGGGTCGTTCCCACGTAAAAGCAGCGGATACAATAACCTGTTGTGTTACCGTGAACGTAGCCAAACTTGAATCTCTCCGATCTTCACGGATTGCGAGCAGACAGAAATCAGAAAATCTTCCCGGCTATTCGGTTAAAGCCACACCATGACGAGCGGTCGCGGCGGTTCAACCGACACTTCCGCCGCGCGTACCTGCACGGCCGGAAGCGTGCTCCTCCCCCTTACATCCTGAGGATCACATATGCTCGTTTTACCAATAACGACATCCCGCATTTTCGAACTTTTCACTGGATACTCGTCCGTTTCCACTAAACCATAAAGCCAATTTACGGTCTACACCGACTTCCATTTTATCGAACGAACGTGGAATTTTAAAAAGTTCGAACATGAATCCAACTTGAATCGAAAGAAATTTCGATTCTTATGTGGAAAACTTAGGAATTTACGGTAAGTCGTGTTTTCTGAAATTTTCTTAGGAAAATCGATCTTTTAATTTTATTCCAACGTATGTTGTAATCGTTTGAAGAATTTTGTTAATTTGTTTTTTTTTTAAAAATTATGAAACTTGTATCATATATAAATGTAGAAGATATTTAGATCGTTGATTGGTATTGGTTATGATTTTTCAAATAATAAAAGATATGACATGACGGAATACAAAGTACAAATTATTTATCTTTTATATTAAAAAGTCAATTCTATCGAGATATATTTAAATTAGTTGCTATCTCAAATGAGATGTATGAATTTTACTTTGGAAAGTAAGGTAGATTTCGAACGGTAAAGTGGAATGGATCGCAGCAAGTAAAGAAGATTTCTTACTAACCGACTAAATCGGTATTGACTGTCGGTAAGTTACCTTTGCCTCTCGTATATATCTACTGCGTTCCTTCTCGTAGACGAAAGAAAACTGTTATATCGATTCATAGTAAAATATCGGTCGATCCAATAGATTTTCTTTTTAACTTGGAGATAATACTTGTAAATCTAAGTTTCTCACGATATTAATGTTACACGTGTTATACATATGTTTACATACATTTGGATACCACGTGGAGAAAGATCGCAAAAAAGCAGATGTATTTACTTGCTATTTTCATTTTTTAAAATCTTCCACAAATAAAATCTTTTCCTAACGTTTAATTGAGATACGAGAATAAATAAAGGATAGATATTAAATAAATTTATATCGTCAATTTTTCCCCAGATATCATCGATTCCATTTTATAAAACAAAAAAGATAATCGTTTAATCTTTTCTGTCAAGAGTTTTCGTCGCGTCGTAAGAAAAAAAATCCCCTTCTCATTTTTCTCACATTCAAGTCAACAGTCCTAAACGATTCTCATTATACCAAAGCGTTATACCAAAAGTTCATTAAACCGTAGACGACTACTTTCGTCAATTCATTCCGACCATTGATCGACGTCGAACAAAGAAATATCCCTATATCGTTAAATTTTACCAGACAACCGCAACACTGAAAATTGACACTCGAATGATCCCCACGATCATTTTTAATCGTACGAATCTTCCCCTCTCGGTCCAATACGTGACTGGCGAAATTCTCCCTTCGAAATCTACATAGACTGAAAATTTTATAGATACTGGGCGAGCAGAATAAAAAAAAAAGAAAAGGAGAAAGAGAGAGAGAAAACAATCCTGATTGAAATTCAAGCAGCGCGTGACCAAACGATTCGTCCTATAGCTTTTTGCTACCCGTACCATCATGACGTTCATTTATCTTCGAGTGATTCGCAGCAGACAGATTGAGATTCCGGTTGCACGTGGATAGTACTAGCCAGACAAGTGAGCTCGCGGAACTGATTCTGCATACGTACAGAATTTTTCAACCACAATGGAGTCTTAACTACTCGGGCCTCCTGCCAAACACCGCGCCACGTTTATCTCTTTTTTTTTGCTTCCTTTTTTTCTTTCTTTATTTACCACAGAAAGATATATATATATATATATATATACATTTCGCCACCGTTTATCTTTCTTTTTCTTTTCTTTTTTATTCTTTTTTCATTTGCCACAGAAAGATATATATATATATTATTGTATTATAAATACGAAACGTTATTTATCGTACAGATACGAGATATTTTCGTTCCATTTCATCGTATGCAATTATTTCTAATTAATTCGCGACGACAGCTGATATCCATCGAGATAGAGATACGCGCTACGTGTTTCCAAATATAGCTATGCGACGTGTCATGGATATTATCGTTCGATCGATATCTCTCGATTAATTTCAATTAACGTTGGTTTATTAACATTCATCGAAAATGAACTTGTTTATCTAATCGTACGTTAAATTCGAGACATATTCCATTCGTTCTATCGTATCAACGAGAATAAACGAGAGAACCGTATCGATCGATGTCAAGCGATGATAAATCGGAACACGTCGCGATCTTTAAAATTATTCGTGAGAATTAATACGAATTCATCGATTTCTTCGTTCGCCCTCAAGAATTTGATTAGACCCACAGGACGAATTGTTATTAAAAGAAGTGATATAGATACCGATCTACGAACCATATACGGGTGATATACGGGTATCGGCGTTAATTCAATGTCCCTTAAGACAAGATCAAACTAACAGTTTTCTCCAAGGAGATTCTCATTAAAATAATCGTTAAATTACAAAATATTAAAAATCATTAGGAATGTAAATTTTGATGACTTAAGGTCCAACGTTAAAAAATAAACAAGAGTGTTAACGTGTGTTTTACCTGGGAGAAGTACGGCGGTAGAACGCATCGTTGATCGTCGAGACGCGAACACTGCACTCTTTCCAGCAATTCGAATAAATCTTGCGTGGTACTCTGCAACGTTCGAAAGTCAATCGACAAGTGACAACGAGTTTATCGAATTTTCTTATCGATCCAAAATTCTCACCTTGATCTTCTCCTGCTGATTGCCACCCGGTTGAACATCTTGTCTCTCGTCCTCGGAAGCGCTACGCCGGGACTCAGCCTCGCAATACACGGATTGCTCGAGCTGTTGTCTCCTGAAAAACGATAATCACCCGTGTGAGAAAATTTTTATTTGATATTATAACAACTCTTTTTTCTTTTTTATCTTTATTTTTTTCGTTACATTCACGAAAACTCATAAAAATGATGTATCATTCGTTACACAGTCGCGCATCGAAGAATGGTCGAGAGATTAACGTCGAGGAGCAGATGGGCCGGACGCGATCGACTAGACATTCTGGAAAAAAGTCGTGAAGATCGCCTAATTCGACGCCCCCTCCTACGAGGATCCTTCGAAACAACCATCTGGCAGCAGCTGGTGCTGCTGCTGCTGCTTACTTGCCCCCCTCGGCCATCACGCACGATCTAATTTTCTTTTCGTTTATCTCGGATTAACATTTCGTCCAAATATATGGATATCTGTATGGATAGTCGTAGAAATATATAACGAGATGTTGGTTCAAAACGAGCAAACAATTTCGAAAGAAGTTAATAACACGTGTAAACATTTTTTCCTATTTTCGTTTTCTTTGTTTTTTTATTCCGTATAAGGTCATTGTTGAAATAGTGTAACAAGTGATGGGGAAAATTTAATAGTTGAAGTTACGGAATAAATTTTATTTCGATAGTTTATCGTTCAAAATATAATAATAATTGTAATGCAAAACGATCTGAGATTACAATAGCTAGGAATAAACGTTATTCAAGCATTTTAATAGGTAATTATTTAAAGTAGTCTTTGAAATTTTTAACTAGTTACTTTTTCAACTCTGTCGATAACCTTTACGCCAATAGGTAACGCGAAGTAATTTTCGTTCATTGAATATTCCTCCATCCAATGAAATTAATATAGGAATCAATTTACGTACAATTTTCTCTTTCAAAATTTCTCGCAAAAAAAAAAATTACGTTGTACTTGTATTCTAAATCCAATCAAACATACATTTACTTACAACTGATCGCGAATCAACCAATTGAAATGCGAATTCAATCCGATACATTATTCAAATTCTAACCCTCCTCGACCTCGCTCTCAACTTTATTCTTCGAGGAAGCGGAAAGTACGTTTCGCACAAAGGTAAGAACGTAAGGAAATCTCTCAAGTAGGTTGCACACTGTATCGATTTAAATCCTTTTTTCCACCGAAAAAATCGCGTGTCCTCGAGAAATAACGATAGTTCCCTGTTTCTCTTCCAGATGGAGCGTCGATCGTTTTTATCCATAGCGGAGGAAATCGGAACTACCGTTCGCAAGCGCTAGTCGTGTCACCAACGGTTTTAAAATTACATCGTTCGAATGGAAAATGAGAATGAAAACTCGATATCCGCACTGGGTAATTCAATTTTCACGTTATATTTGAAATTCTGCGAAAGAAAGGTATATTTATACGAAAGGCACACGCGGTCAGCTCGACGTCGTTAAACTCGATTAGCAAAAGCGAGACTCGCTCTCTCTTTAACCCGAGACAATCGTTCCGTAAGATCGAAATCGTCTGGTTTTATCGAAGTGAACTACGCTTCAATTTTTTTTCTCGATCAAATTTTTCCTAATTTTCCAGATTATCGTTATTAAAATTCGTAACGCACGTTCTCCTTCTAGGCAAAAATTTGGCACTGATCCAAGTTGAAATAGTAACTAGCTGAAAAAAGTCTCGAGTGAAGTTATCTCTAATTACTTATTAGAACGCTCGAATAGCATTTATTTCCAGCTATTATAATTACCTTTCGCATAAACTCGAAGTTTCCTACTGCAATTATTCCCGATTATTATTATTTTCGAAGAATGAATTAAAGCAACTTATGGAAGTAAATTTAATTTTCCCTGTCTCCGTTCTAAACAAGCATTCGAGAAGCTTGGAACTTGAGAGAGGAGAGAAGATTTCCAAGCGTAAGAGAAGGACTTTTCTCACGAAGGGATACGCGACGATCGATTTCAATCCGATTCCTCGCCTCGAGGACAGTTTTACGCAGTCTCTCTCTCTCTCTCTTTCGCGCTGTGAGCCACAGTTGGCCATTAATCCGTTGAAAAAATACGTAGTTAAAAATTTCGAACAAAGAGATAAAGAATAACATTTGTTCGTAACTACAATTCTTTGCCATTTTTTAAAATTATTTGCGATTATTATTTCGTTTAAATAAATTATTAAAGCGACTTCGATTATTAAACTTTTGACGCTGCAGGAAATATGTTGGAGCATATTGCCGGAAATATCTCGGCCTTTGGTCGCGGACTCTTCAAAATCGGAACGCACATCTGCTCCACCGATTTGGAACAGTCAAGAGGATCCCGGTTAACACTTTCAACGTTCTGTTGCCATTCAAATGTTCACGATTATGTGAGCGTGGCATTTACACCAATGATTAAAATTTTTCCAGGAAGGAATAAAAATAAAAATAAAAATAAAAAGATAATCGTACTGGATCTCTCGATCGTGTCGCGGGTAATTTAAATAATCCAATTCAAAGTAACTTTGTATTACTCCCCCCTTATTTCCATTACAATAATAATACAATCTTAATAAAGATCCCGATAATTTCTGTATTTTTATTCCCCCTCTCTCGATTAATTAAAATAGTAGCACATCCATAATTTTCGACAAGGGACCGTTGAGAATCGCGAACAAAGGCTCGTAAAGCTATCCTCTCACCCCCCCAACGAATCGATGAAATATTACGTCGTTAGCTGGAATATAAATTTACATTCAATCTCCACTCGTCATCCTTCCCCTTTGGCAAATCTAACATTTTTCCCTTTTTTCCCCCCCTTTTATTATTTCCCCTTTCGAAAAATCGGCGGGTTCGATTTAGTTAAAAGGAGCGAGTGTTGGAGAGGATTCGATGTAACGACGCGCGTGCGCGTGGTAGAGCGCTGCTTGATTGCGAAAGAAGGATTGGAAACGAGCGAGAAAGCGGACAGGCAGCGGCCGGCCTGCCTCGACAAGGCAAATCGGCGAGCTTCTAAAACGAACTCGCAATCGTTCTGCGACTCTGGCATTTATCGTCGTATCTGTCGATAATCGCGCATTCCGCCTCGTCGACCGCCATAAAGGTGTAGCTGTTCGACTCGCGGGGTGTCCTGATCCATACCTGGATCGAAATCGAGGCACGAAAGAGAGAGGGAGAGAGAGAGAGAAGAAAAACTCTGTAGTTATTCGCAATCGAACGAAGCTTTTCTCTTTTCTCTCGCCCTTTCCTCGTTTTCTATCATCGAAAGCCTCGAAAATCCACGACACGTTCCTCTTATCTCGTCTCAACGTTGAATGAGAAATTTTCATGTTGGACGGAAAGAGATTTCGAGTTAAAATATAATATAACGAGTGTATAAGGGAAATTTATTTTAAAGTTTCTTATTGCTGTTACGAGGGAACAAGGGATGAGAATGATGTGTGATGAGAATTGATATGTAATATGATCGGAAGAAGCGTGGATATATATTCGAAAATGGACCGAGAACGATCGAGAAACACGGAAAGCGATTATTTGCCTTTTTAAAAGAGGAACGGTTGTTATTACTAAATCTTCCAGTTTACATTGTCGAAGGTAAAATTACGCTTTGCGAACAGGTTTTTCAAAGAAAAACAAAAGAAGAACCGCATCCTCCGTCGTAACGAGACTGCTTGCTTTTTATCGTACTGTAACGCGCTCAAATATTCGAGTGATATATTTATGCATTATTACGTAAGATATTATATCGATTACGCACGCAAAAACTTGCCAATTGTCGACGACAGGAAAAGTATATGCATAAAAATCCATGGTCCGATCGCCGACACAGTCGTTACATACATCGGTGAGAAAAAAACCACTCGTTTCCTCCTGCGATCGGGTGCAAAAATAAGAAAAATCCGAGAAAAGAAAGGAAAGAAAAAAGGAGGGGGGGAAAAAGAGGAAAGAAAAGCGAGGACGTTGATGATAACTTAATTTCTGAAATTATAGCGATCGTAACGGACCGCGCGATATGCAATCTGCGATACGTAATGCTTGCCTCGTATCGACGCAGAAAAAGGATCGTCGGCAATTAGTTCGGAATTACGATCTGCGCCACTTGTACCGTATTTTCGACTCGCCAACGACATCTATCGGGCGACCGTAATAACAGTCGTTAGAGTGACCGCGACGACGCAACACGGCTACGGCTTCCTATCCAACGATTTATCGAGAGCACGTAAAATCGGGACAGAGAGTTAGAACGAACGTGTTTTTGGATCGCTCGTGGCAAATGAATCGTGACAGATAATTAACGCATTAAGAATTGAAACGGTCGTATTGATAGACAGACGCATAGATAGATTATCGATGGACAGGTTGTAAAAGGAAATTTTTCATGCGTCTACGCACGCGCGCCAACTACTACGATTCGTACACGGGCTCGCGACACGCGAATGGAATTTCTGTTTTCAGCATCGTGGAGTCTGCGTTTCGCGTTCAGCGCTACCGCTATTATTCCAGCTCGCTTGTATCGGCTGGCAGCGGATAAGCACAATCGCCGACCTAAATAGCTATGATTTTTGTCAATTTGACAGTTGCTTCGCGTTGTGGAGACTCGAAGGCTGATCGCCGCGATGAATTTCTTCCTAACAAGCACGCCAACGAGAAAGAGAGAGAGATAGGTTACGTAAACGTTTCGTATCTGTTGTTTACTTTCCAAACTAATATTCCCTTCTACTTTCACCGCATCTCAGAAATGATTTATCGGCGATGGCTACTACTACTTTTCCGCTATATCTACGATCGTGAAGCGTCTAAAAGGGTCTATGTAACAAGGGGAATAATCGATACGTTTTCGATACGGCGAGAGAGAACAATTTGTTCGTTTTCAAAACGAAACGGAATTTCAAGTAGCTCGGTCATTATTGTCCTCCTTCTTATCGTTAATCTCGCATTCCTTTCCACTGTAAAAGATCGGTAAAAGGTTGGGTGTCGCGTTGTATCTCGTGCACCTTATCGCGCGTTTGTAAATTGAATTATACCACGGCTAAATACCGAATCTTATCTCCGAGCGCATTCTCACCTCTGTTAACGATACATACACGCTCACGCGTGAAATTCGAAATTTCCAAAAAATCGCCACTCGAATTTTCATATTATTCTTTTCACATTTTTCTCTTTTTTTAATCGTTAGAAAGTATGCAGGTAAGATAGATACGAGTCCTTTGAACAGAATTTTATTGAAAAATTCCAGGGAAGTTTGTGCCGCGAGATCGTTATTTCTCGTATTCCGAAAAGGTCAAGTCTAGTAGAAATAAAGCTCTTGTTTTTTGAGAAAAACAACCAAGTTGCGCAACAATCTCAGGGACCATAATAAATTATATATATATATATATATATTTTTTTACAAACGTGTATATT